>NW_023994815.1:35000-90000 GCF_015586225.1 Lucilia sericata
AAATATAAAAAAGAAGAAAAAAAATAAATAAACGTGTTGGTTTTGAAATAATTTAAAAGTGAAATAAATAAATAATAAAAAAAACTACGCGATAGACGACAAATAAAATGAAATTGTATAAATAATGTGTTTTATTATAAAAACAAAATACATACTTTGAAAAAAAAACAACTATTGTATAAGGAAATAAAAGCAAAAATAAAAAACAAAAATTTTTGCTGTAAAAGCAAAAAAAAAAATATTTGCAAAAAAAAACAAACTACTCGCATTTAATTAATAAAAACAACAATAACAATAAAATAAAAAAACTAGTCAGACATAGTAAATGAATATGATAATGATAACAACAATATCATCATTCATAGACAGACAGACAGACAGACATACACACCTAGTGGTATATAGACATTGAAATTAGACATACGACATATTCACACTTTCCTAGAGGTAAATTACGTTGTTTGTAGTTTGTTGAATTTGAAATTTTGATTTTTTTGCAAACCCCCTAAAACAAAACTATTATCTATCTGTGACTGCTTGCTACTGCTAACGTCGCTCAGTCTGATGAAATAATATTGAGAAATCTTATCATTTTTCTTCTACTACAAATAAAAAATCAACAATACGATTAAATGGATTCTTTATTTATTGAATTACAAACATGTGTGGCGATATTTGCTTGGGTTTGCGTATCTTTATTTCTTACTAACAAAGTGTTTACTTGAATACAAATTGTATATAAAGTGAATAATCTGATTTTCCATAAGACATTGGACAACGTTGGATTGAGTATCCCAAAAGTAATTTAATGTAATAATAATCAATATATGATTATGAACTAATATCTAGGGTTTCATAGAACAAATGTTGAGGTCATGAAGCGCTTAATAAAAGTAACAAAATTTCCGGTTTTAAATTGTAATTTAATAAAATTTTCAATTATTTAATTGAAAACGATTTAATATAACTGTAAAAAGCTGGGTGTTTTTTGTAACTTCTTAAGATTTGCTTTCTTTGGGTAAACGTACCGATCACAGAATTTTTACAAATATCTATTTTCATATAAAAATTCTAAAGGTTAAGAAATCCAAGAACAACTTCAATAGCATTTAGTTCGAGTTTTTTCACATTAAACTTCAAATCCGAGTAAAGAATCAAAAATTTGTATTATCTTAACAGAACATTTTTATTAAAAAACTAATTTGCTATGTATCGGACAACAACTTAACTTTACAGGAACACTCCTTACGCCCTATATAATATATTCACGAAATTTGGTCACATTTCGTACAGTAGTTTCGATTACGCTCAAACATTACTCTTTAATTACTTATATAGATTTAAAATTTTTGGTAAAAATTTGAATTTTTAGTGAAATTTTAAATTTTGTATTTTTAGTAATATAACTTTAAAAATTTTTAATAAAATATTTGAATTTTAAATAAAAAATTAAATTTTCGATTTTTAAGTAAAAATTTGGATTTTCTAGTCAAACTTTTAATAAAAAGTCCAATTTCTGGTGATTACAGTGCTAATGAAATTTATAGCGAATTTGTAATGAAATTTCGAATTTTAGAAATTTGGGAATTTTGAATGAAATTCTAGTTAAAAATTTCGAAAATCTTGAAATTTTTGAATTTTTGTTAAAAATTTTAAACTTTAAATTTAGAATTTTCTAAAATTTTAAACTTTTAGAAAAATTTTGAGTTTTTCAAAATTTTAAAGTTTTAGAGAAATTTCGAAATTTCGAATTTCTTATAAAATTTGGAATTTTTAGAAATATTAGTGAATTATTATATTAGTAAAATATGAATTTTTAGTGAAATTTGAATTTTTAGCAAAATTTCGAATTTTTAGTGAAATTTCAAATTTTTGGTGAAATTTGAATTTTTAGAAAAATTTCGAATTTTTAGCAAAATTTCGAATTTTTAGTGAAATTTCAAATTTTTAGTGAAATTTTAAATTTTTGGTGAAATTTGAATTTTTAGCAAAATTTCGAATTTGTAGTGAAATTTTAAATTCTAATGATATTTTGAAGGTTTAATGAAAATTTTTTTTTTTAATTTCTTGAGAAATTTTAATTTGAAATTTCAAATCTAAAACGAAATTTCAAATTATAAGTGGAATTTCGAACATCTAAAAATTTTTTCCAGTAAAATTTCTAAATTCTTGTGAATTCTAGCGAATTTGTACTAAAATTTCGAATTTTCGAAATTTGGATTTTGTAATGAATTTCTGGTTAAAAATTTCGAAAATCTTGAAAGTTTAGTCAAATTTTGATGAAATTTTAATTTTTAGTGAAATTTCGAATTTGTAGTGAAATTTCGAATTTTTATTGAAATTTTGAATTCAAATAATATTTTGTTTAGTTTTAGTGAAAGTTCGAATTTCTTGAGAGATTTAAATTTTTAATGAAATTTTGAATCTCTAACGAAATTTCTATTAAAATTTTGAATTCTTAGTGAAATTTCGAATCGATCAAAATTTCTGGTAAAATTTCGAAGTTTTAATAAAATTGCGAAATTCTTGTAAAATTTCGAATTTTTATTGAAATTTAAAATTTTTAATGATATTACGAAATTCTTCAAAATTCCGTCAATTTTTGAATTTTTTGTGAAATTTCGAATTTCTTGAGAGATTTAAATTTTTAATGAAATTTCGAATCTCTAAAGAAATTTCTATTAAAATTTTGAATTCTAAGTGAAATTTCGAATCTAACAAAATTTCGAAGTTTTAGTAAAATTTCGAATTTTTGGTGAAATTTCAAATTTTTTATAAAATTACGAAATTTTTATAAAATTCCGTAAATTTTTGAATTTCTAGTGAAATTTCGAGTAACTAATAACATTTTGAATTCCTAGTGAAAATTCGACTTTTGGTGAAATAAAAATTCCAGTGAAATTTATTGTAAAATTTTGAATTTGTAGTAAAATTGTAATATCTGGTAAAATTTCGAATTTTAAACTTCTGGTAAAATTTTGAATTTTTTTCACCAAAATTAATATATTTTATGAAAATTTGAAATTCTGGCGGAAATTAGAAATTGCCGTAATCTATTGCAAGTTCTAATTTCTATTAAAATTTCTGGCAAAAAATCCAATTTGTAGAAAAAATTTTTTTTAATAAAAACTTGACTTTTTGAAGTAAATTATAACTTATAGAGGAAATGCCTACAAAATTTTGAATTTCGGATTAAATTTAGAATCTGTAGTAAAATTTCGAATTGTGAAAATTTAAATTTTTAATAAAATTTCAAATTTCTGTCATAAATTGGAAATTGTAGAGAAAATAATTTTTTTTTTTTTTTTTGTAATAATTTCTAAAATAAATTCAAATTTCTATTGGATATATTTTTACTACGTGTATTTTAAAATCTCTAGTAAAACAAACGCTATAAGTTACTAATAAAACAAATCTTTTTCTAAATATTTATAACAATTTTTTTTTTAAATTTTCACTTACACACCATTTTGTAAAATGACAAGGTCATATCAGCAATAAGTATGTATTTAGAATATCATTTAGTATTATTCTAAAAACAAACAATTAGAATTTGTTATTGGAATAGTTCATGGTTCTCATTAATATTGTTATAGAAATTATAATAAATCATTAAACGATCGTTTATATAATTATTGATTCCGTACAAAAACACCTTTAAAAATGTTTGTTTTGAATATACTTTATCAAAGTGCGTAATTAAGTCTCAAAGAGTTAAATAGTAAAGATTTGTGAGAGTTTCTGCTGCTTGAGAGAGCGTATGAAAGAAATACATAAATTTAAAACGCAAAAAAAAATATAAACAAAATATTTATTTACCTCATTTTGTGGTCTAAGATTAATATTAGTTGTGTTTTGTTGCTAACGTTCAAAGGCAATTTCATATAAATTTAAAATTTATAAACGTTAGGAGTTAACGTGTAAAATTATAGAAGTTAATTTTAACGTCGATAAAAGTGCTACCAATTCAAAAATAAAAATACAAATATTAATGTGTTTATGTCAAACAATAAAAAAATATTTTAAAATAAAATTTAAATCAAAAAAAATATCAAATAAAAAAACCTTTTTTAAGAAAATGTAAATATTTTCAAGATTTAGCAGATTTCTTCTGTGGAGTGATGCCAAGTCAGGTAATGTTCGTTTTGTTGCTAACTTTAAGCGTTAACACTCATTGATAGCAACAAAACACAACTATTATAACAAATTTTGTTGTACAATGAAATAAGTTATATCGTAAGAGATTGAACAAAACAAAAAAAAACTTAAAAGAAGCAATAATTTTTATAGAAAAAGTAGAAATTTGTTTATGTAAAATATTTTCGTTTTTGAAAAGTTATCAAAGTTTACATTTGTTAAGGGTTTTTAAATATTATGCGTAGTAAAAATAATTTGTATATTTAACGTTGTTTACTCATACTTTTTATCTATTTAAGTGACTTCGATCTATTTCTTTTAAACGCAAAAATAACCGGTTTTGTATAAAACTTTCTTTGTTGTTTCGTTTTTATTGATACTATTATTTTATTAAGGTAATATGTATTTAAGTTTTTATTATTTTTAAAAGTTTTTAATAAAATTATATTCAATGTTGAGAAAAATATTTTGAAATTTCATAATTTCTTAGAGCAAATGTTTTAAGGGATTAATTACACATATTAAATTTTGAAAAATTTTCAAAAATCTAAATTTTCGTAAACAATTGTGAAAAACAATTTGAGCCAAGCATATAACACGATATATTAAATACTTTTTTACTAACATTATTACTCATTATTCAATATATTACTCTATAGTCTTGTCCATAGACTAGAACAAAGATTATCTTAGAAATTAGACTTAAGACTAAGACCATAGACTAGTTCAAAGAATGGAATAGTTAGTCTAATCTGCCTAGTAGTAGTCCATAGTCTATTGACTAGTCAAAAGACTAGTCCATAGATTTATAAATAAAATAGTTCATAGAATAGTCAATCGGTTAGTCCACCATAGAATAGTCAATGTACTAGTTCATAAACAAATTAGTCGACTAGTCCATAGAGTAGTTAATAGATTAATGCATAAACTAGTAAATAGACCTGTCAATAGATGAGTCCATAGAATAGTTAATAAACTTAACAAGTCTATTGACTTTTGACTAGTTCATACAACAGTTCATCGACTAGTTAACAGAATGGTGCATATAGTAGTCAATAAACTAGTCAATAGCCTAGTCCTAGAGTAGGCCATAGATTAGTCAGTAAATTATTCAAAATTTAGTTCATAGAATGGAATAATTAGTCACCAAGATTTGTCCCTAGTCTATTGACTACTCAAAAGACTAGTCCGTAGATTTATAAATAGAATAGTTCATAGAATAGTCAATCGATTAGTCCACCAAATAGTGAATCGACTAGCCTATAGAATAGTCAATGTACTAGTACATAATCAAGTTAATAGACTAGTCCTTAGGTTAATTAATAGATACATAAACTAGACAATCGACCTGTCAATAGATGAGTCCATAGAGTAGTTAATAAACTTGACAAGTCTATTGTCCAGTCCTAGAGTATTCCACAGATTAGTTAGTAAATTAGTCAAAAGATTAAATAAAGCTGAAAATAATTTTGTACTTTTAACACATAAAAGTACTACTTTGTAAAAGTTAGTAAAGTTTTACAGTGAAATGACATGATTTACAAAATAACTGAGTAAAAAGTAGAACTCATTGAATTTCTAATTGAATAAATTATTTATAAAATTCTAATTTGTTTCGGTCCTCTCATGTAGAAACCATTAATTTTTGATACTAGATTAACACTTTACTCATTTTTAGCTTTAGTAATAAAAAGTTTCTTGACTTTTGTATATAAATAGTTTACATACTGTTGTATATTAAAAACAGATCTTTAAAAGTATAATTTGTTGTAATAACAAGCTTTTTCAAAAGGCCTAATTTCTCTTGAAAAAAAAAACAAATTTACTCCGTAGCATAAGCTAGTCTTGCAAATTACTATAACTTACTATTGTTTTATGAAAAAAAACTAGTTCTAAAATAGTATTAATTGAAACTAATATAACTAGATTGTCTAGAATTCTGTAATTAAATGAATAACAAAAAATAAAATTTTGCAAAGCAAAATATTCTAAATTAAACACAACATTATTTTAAATAATGTTATTATATTATTAGTTCTCTATGTTGTTAAGAGTATTATTGCTCAAACAAACAAACAGAAAAAAAGTCAGTCAGTGAGTAAACAAATGAGTAACAAAATAAATAAACCAACAGCTTAGTTAATTTATACAAAATATAGTACAAAAAAAGTGTTAGAGCATCATTAAAACTAACATTACATATACATATAATAGCTGAGGTCATGTACTCTCCCACTCATTATAATTAAAATGAATTGTAAAAAAAAAATCCAAAAGAAACATACTACTAAGAATATAATGCCGTAACAATTCTAGAGAATTTTCTGTAATTGAACTTAATTGTCTTTTTTTGTAAACAAATTTTAACAAATTAAACTTGTTTTTTTTTTTTTTTGTAAATTTGAGAAATAAGTACATTAAGAAGACTAACTAGTGCGTTTATTAAATTATAAAGTTTTTGTATGAAATTTATTTCGTTAATCAAAGTCTTCATACAAGAGTTATTTGTATGTAAAGATAACATTTTCTTTTTCAAATTGTATTCCCTTTATATTATATTTTATTTATATTCTAGAATAATTTTGCCCTTTATTAATCTCTAATAAGATTCCAGAAACTTTTGTTTAAATTCTAATTTTTATTGTCTTTATTTTCCTGAATGGGGCTGAAAATTTTTGTTGTTCAAAGAAATGTTAAACAAAAATAAGTAAATAGCATTTAAAAAGATTAGATGTTGTTTTGTATCAAGAAAAAAATTCAAAAAAAATTAATGATTTTTTCGACATTATGACAAGAGTTTATGCATGTTTAAGTACTATACCTTTATAGGAAAGGTATAATGCATTTATGTTGCTATTTGTAACATTAATTTTTAAGAATAAATTTTTTAATCATATTATCATACATCTGTCTGTTTATATAAAAATTTGCAATCAAACTAAAAGTCAATGAATAAGACTAACCCTTTTCCAAACTGTTTGTTATCGATACAAATGATTCCCTACATCAAAAAGGACAATACTTCAATACTTTAACTTGAGATAAAATTCAGAAAAGTCTCTTTGTTGATTGCTTTCCAATGTTTTAATTTAAGTCCTAATCTATTTCTTCTATTAATGGCTTATTATTAAGATGCATAAACTAGTAAATAGACCTGTCATTAGATGAGTCCATAGAATAGTTAATAAACTTAACAAGTCTATTGACTTTTGACTAGTTCATGCAACAGTTCATCGACTAGTTAACAGAATGGTGCCTATAGTAGTCAATAAACTAGTCAATGGCTTATTAACGGTGTATGGTATTATAGAGTCGGTCTTGATGATGGTCTAAATACTCTTTCTTTTTGTAATATGTTTATTATACATTTTATAAAGAAATTGTGTATGAACAAATGTGTTAAAATATTTTTGCGCACCATTACTCTTATTCTAACAAAAACATAAAAAGAAAACAAACAGTAGATATTTATCAAAAAGATGTTGATATAAAACGAATTTAAATCACTATACAAAAGGAAAAAATAATAGAATATATTACAATTCAACTGAAATGAATACAAAATATTAATTTAAATGGGTAATTAAATAATATTTAATAAAAAATTGTAACACATTTAATAATTCTTAATATTATTCGATTTTTGTTAAAAAAAAAAACCTAAAAAATTATTAATAATTTTTCAAATTGAACCTCTTTTAATAAAAAATTTAAACAAAGTTGATAATTCATAGCAGTTTATGTTTCCTATTGGGGTTTATTAAAAGATTTTGCAAACTATTAAGAATTTGTTTAAGTTTAATAAGTAATTCAATGATTTTTTAATAAAAAATGGAAACTAGTTCTTATTAGTTTTCTTATTAATCAAGAGGCTAATACCAAATATTTTACAAAACTCATATGAATATTAGTTTAGGTTATTAAGTATTTTAAAATTAGTGCACAAATTTAAGCAAAAACTCACCGAATGACAACCCAAACAAAAGTTTTTCTTTAAAAATTATTAAAATTGGTAGCACGTAGTTATCCTAATGACTTACTAATTAATACTATCAGCAATAAGCAGCAGCAAAATAGTAATAAATAACTGTTTTTCCAATGTAGTAGGTACTTATTATTCGACTTATTCCCATACCTATTTGCAAATACTAACTCTATATAAAACACACACATGAATACCTATTAACAAGGATTAAAACCTAACAAAGACCTTTGAAATTCCCTGCCACCTCATACCCAACAATGTCGCTTTAAATGACATTGTTATAAGATTAACATATAGGGTGGTGTTGGTGATGATGATGGCGATGATTTCTCTCTGTTTCACATACCTGTACATACTACGCAGAAACATAACTATGTACGAAATCATACAAATTTATTATTCAAACCAAAAAAAAAAAACAGAAAATCTTTCACGTTGAAAACAAAATTCTACAGCAATACCAACAAAAATAAAGTTGAACAAACAAAAACAAATAGAAAAAAATTAAAAAGAAAAAAACTGAGTAAAGTAATATGTATGATTATATGTTGTTGTGGCGGAGGGGTGTTGTTGCGGCATTGTTTTACTTATTTAGCTTGAGGCGTATAAAGTGAGGTTAAATTTATTGAAGCCAATAAACTCTTGACGTTTCTTAAACTTCACCCAACTCCCTTTAAAACGTAGTAACTTCTTTTTACAAGGGTTATTGTTATTATACTTGGCAGTAACAATGTAAAAAGAAAAAGCAAAAAACAAACAAAAGCTGCGAGTGTTAAGGTTTACTGACCATTTACTTATTTGCACTTAGCTTATTGCTGTTGTTTGTGTTTTATGTATTATTTTTTTATATTTATGGCATTATTTAGTGACTGACTGTGACAACTGCATTTTTAACCCCATTTTTCTACACTCCTCACAATTATTTTATCAATCTTCCTAAAAACGCAACCCAATTTTGTTATTGTTTGTGACAAATAAAGAAAAAAAAAAAAAAAAACAAGATAAAAACACAAACAAATAAGCTGACGTTACCTGTTTTAAACGTTGCTGCTCTGCTACTGCTGAGGCAGCTGAATTATCAGCTGCTTTGTGTTTATAGTGTTGTTGCTGTTGTTGTATTGCTAGTTGTTGGGGATCTTTTAGTGCTTTGTTAGAACTAGCTGTTGTTTTATTTCCAACCTCCTCGTACCATGGACCTCCCACAGTACTATTAGCAGCATTAGTTGTAGTAGTTGCTGTAGTAGTTATTGTTGTCGTCCCACCAACGTTACTATTATTATCCTCTTTTCTATACGTTGTTGCTGTTGTTGTCAATTTAGTTGATTTTAAATTCCTGGAAATTTGTTTTTCAATTTTATTGGATTTATTATAATTCCTTGATTTAGCATTGCCCATTAAATTGTATTATTTAACAAAAGAAAATTTTGCAATTAATTTTTTCTTTTCCTTTTGAATTTTTGCATTTATTTTGTTAAAGACTATTATTTATTTTTATATTTTCACTCTCTTCTTTCTTTAGACACTTTCTCTTTGAGATTTTTTTCCCTTTATTTTTGACTTTTTGCAAATGCCTTTTTTTTCAGTTTCACACTTTATGTTTGCGTAAAATTTTCATTAATTTAAACAGCCATTGCTTTAATGTTTTGTTTTCTTAAAGTAATTATAGAAAAATCTTATTAAATTTGTTGAAATTTTCACTTCCAAAAAATTGTTTTTCACTCTTTCACAGCAATTTACAAAATAAATGAAGAACTGTGAAGTGAAGTTTACATAAAGCAGTGCTGACAACTTTGAAATAAAATCTAAAGTGTAAAGTTGCCACATTATGTTATTTCAATACAATAGTTGTTTTTGGTAAATAATTGTTTATTTTTAGTAGAAATTGCAAAATGATAGTGGAAAATAATATAAATAATTCTACAATTAATTTTTTTAAAGCTTTTCTTTTCATATATATAACAAGAAAGCAAATATGCTTGAAATTTACGTCATTCTATTTGTCCTGTGTTGCCATTTGGTATACACTGCCTTATCGGCATTAATTATAGCCAGTCTAGTTTAATAAAAAATATGTTGCCACATAGATGAAATTTTAGAAATAAACTATCAAACTGATATTAATTTGAAATTATGGAAAAATTTAAAATTTCCAGCAAAGAATTTTTGTTAATATCTTTAATTAAACAAAATGTATATTTAAAAAGGGAGTATTTTTGGGCTTTTGTTGTATAGTTAGAAAATCCAAATTTTAAGTCATATTTAACTCTAACTAGAATGGTGCCGAATTTTTTGGACGTTTTTATTCAGAATAAAAAGTTCTTCATATGAGTTTAAACAAGAATCGACATTATTTATCGTAGTATCCACCAAAAACTATGAATTGGTGAGTATCATCAAATAATTATGTCATAACATTTACGATAACGCTCTGGCAATTAATCTCTCACATCTGGCAACTCTATTATAAACAAACTACAGCCAACTTCATTATAATAATTATCAAAAGAAAAAAAAAGACCGCAAGCACCGCTACTTTTTTCATAATCCTTAGAAATCGAGTAGTTTTTGCCAACAAACTAAAGAAAATTGTGAATGTATTTAATAAAATAATAAATAAAAACCACCACAACAATAAAAATAAACCTACGCCAGGATGGATATGAGTTTAGATGATATAATTAAAAGTAAAAAAATAACACAAGCGCCCTCAAAAAAATTGTAAGTACAAATGATGATGAAAAGGAAACAATAAGAAAATGGCGTTGAAAAGAAATCGAAAGTGAGACAAGTGGTGGAAAAATGTAAACTTTTCTTATTTTTTTAGTGGCATCAAGAAGCCAGTAGCACTGCCTCTTAGGAAGACCCTAAACAAGCCGGTATTTAAGGAGGCCAGACGTATCACCGATGCTCGTCTCAAGATTATACAAAAAAATCGGGCTAAAATTCGAGATGCTCGTGATAAGTTGGCTGAAATCACAAGAAATAATGGTGATGTACGGCAGAAGTTAATGCAAAGGCAGGAATTAACCACATATAAATACAGTAAAATGGGCAGTGGATCTGTAAGTAGTGGTGGTGGTGGCGGAGGTGGTTCTGGGGGCCGAAGAACGGTTGGCGTTAGTAAAGTTATACCAGCTGGAGGCTTAAAAACAAAAAGTTCCAATTATAAGACTTCTTCATTACCGTCTATAACCAACAGGCGGCATGAAAATCATTTTGATATACCACGGGGTTATGTTGACTACGATAATATGGAGAAAATGGAAGAGGGTGAGTATTTTGGGTGGCATAGCAGGGACGAAAGACGCCAACAAATCGGTAATTATAATGGGCTAGTTGAAAATAGAGTACTATCAAGAAATAACCATTGAAAAGAAAATATTTAAAACAAAATTGTTACAAATACATTTAGATAGTATTCTTTGGCTATAGGAATAGTATAGGCGACACCAGCTTTATAACTCTTTATCCTTTACAGAGGAATATGCCGCTGCTTCGAGGCTAAGTCGTACTGTACAAAACGATATGGCCTATGAATTGGCACCACCAGCTCCCAGACGCTTAAATTCTTGGGGTTCAACTTCCAATGAACATTTTGATCCCTTCGATGTGTATGAAGTTCCCTATTCAACACGACATGAACGTCGCATGTCTCCCGACTTACCAGCACCACCGGCTAAAGGCATTTTACGCTCCAGCTCCATAAGGGAACGTAGTCCAGATTCATATTCCAGACGTTATCTACCTGAACAAACCTCACATTTATCTTATGAAATGCGTTCACGTTTAGAGCGTGCTCCTGATCCACATGCTTCAATGGGCATTTTCTCAAATCCCCTTAAACCTTCATCGTCATCATCCATTTCCTCTTCTATGGGTGGCGGCGGAGGTGGTTCGGGTATGTTTACCTCATCCACTGGTTATCGCATAGTTGTCAGCAATTTACACACCAGTGTCAATCAGTCTGACATTAAAGAACTATTTGAAGACATCGGTGAACTTTATGATTCACGCATTGTACGGCCTGGTGTAGCCGAAGTCATTTACAAGTCATTAGCCGATGCCGAAAAGGCTGTAGATACTTATCACAATCGTCAGCTGGATGGTCAACCTATGAAATGTTTATTAGTTAATCCTAGAGCCTCTAACAAACCAACAGCACCCGCCATACGCTCGTCAAGGTGAGCCTCAGGTTGTATGCTTATAACATTTAACAAATACTTAATGTAGTCTATGTTCTCTTTCTTCTTTCTTTGCAGTCTACACTCATCGAATAAAACTCCTTTAGAAATTGATATCGATGCCCTACACAAAGTTCTATTTCGTCGTCATTAGTGTTAAATGAACAAAACAAAAACAAACAAAAAATAATAAGAAAAACTAACAAATTAAATAATAAACAATAAACTAACCAAAATATTCATTAAAATTATGCAAAATCATTTAAGTTAATCTACTACAAATTCTACTTTAATCAACCACAATCAACTGCATACCTACTTCCTAATTATTCTCAAGACTCAAGCGTTTTAAAACTTCAAAATATGTACAACTAAAATTATTCAAGATTTTTAAAGGTAATTCTTTTTTATTATTATTTATATTTGTTTATTTTTTTCCATTAGTTTTATATCTTTGCTTTATGTTATAAGATCTTGCCACGGTGGCTGCTTTATTTAGTTTTTTTGAAAACAACAAAAAAATCTTTGAAGATTATTAGTTTTTTATTATTTCATTTAAGTTTTTTTTTTTAATTCATAATACAATAAATAGTTGTATTGAAAGACGCGAAATTAATTATAATAAATACATTTAAATAAAAAACAATACAAAAAAATAAAAAATATATACACAAAATAAAAATGTGTTTGGTAGAAAAAGGTTTTTCTTATTTTATCCCAGAAAGACAGTTTGTTTTAAACTGTTGTTGATTTTTAATATGAGGCGCCCCACTGAGAGTTATTTTTAAAATAAATTACTTAACAACTTGTTCTTAAGATAAGAAAACGAAGCAATTGGATTCCTGCTAATTTAGGATTTCTTACCTGAAACTGACCTTTTCATCGTTTAAACTCTTATTTACAAACGTTTTTCACCCCTATTCTGCATTTTAATTCGAATCGAAATTTTCTACGTTTGACAACTTAGTTATTGTGCTGATGTTTGTATTATGAGTCGACGCTTCGTCACTAAAATAAGAATTTGTCAATACGCATCTACGATTGTATCGTAAACGTAAAGCATTGAAACAATATAGAATTGATTCTTGTTTTTCCTACGATTCTGTTTTTTGTTGGAATACCTTCGTTCAGTGAGTATCCGAATGCTTAAATGTAATCGAAATGCAGAATAATTAGTGCAGGGTGTACTGAATACAAGGTGACATCACTAGCCCAGCTGATCATTGTTTACAATTTTTTATACCTTGACTTGTATACAGGCTTAAACCGCACGTTTACCAAACTCCATATAAAAAAACTTGACAATCGTGCGGTTTCTCTCAACTGCTGGTACCTTGTTAAGTATACCGTGGATTAGTGTGTTCAATCCAACCATATTTCCTTTGACTTATTTCGGCATTGATGCTCTGCTGGTGGGTAATTCTCCATAGTTCTTCGTTTGGTATTGTTTTGGGCCACCATCTACGGAGAATATTTCTAAGATAGCGGTTTATAAAACTCTGAAGTTTTATCCTCATTTCTTCTGTGGCTCGACATATCTCTGAGCCATAGAGAAGCACTCACGCATGCGTTAAATATTCGGAATTTAGTTGTAGTGACATATACTTTGCAGTTTGACAAAAGCCGTGCGGGACTTCTGTATGCCACTTAGGGTGTCCTGTTCAGCTCCCCCTTTGGTTGAAAGGAATTTACCCAATTATGAGAAGCTGCCTATGTTTTGGCCGTTAATAGTAAAGGCTTTATCGTTGAATGATTTTATTTGCAGTGATTCAGTTTTGCTAATGTTAATTTTCAGACCAACCTTTAACAACTCTTGTTGTAAGTCGTCTAGTTTTGATTGCATGTGTCGATGCGAGTGAGAGAGCAGAACTATTGAGAGGTATGGGGAGCATTTAGTTTTGACAAAATTTGTCACTGAATTTTGGAAATAGTTTCCATTTCACTAAGAGGCTTAAAGTGGTGGAATATAATGCTATAAATTCAAATATTCGAAGTTATGTTCGAAACATGTTTACGACTCTTTTGAAGATTCTTAAAAATGTTTAAAACTTTTGAAAATATCTATAAATTGCATTGATTCATATTTTATTTCAGAACAATTTGGAAATTCATATTTTTAAAAATTTTGTTGAATTTTTTGTATTTTCAGTTTTAGAATATGAGATTTTTAAGTTCGAAAAACAAAATTTTTGTTTTTTACACTTCTCATTTTGAACTTAGAAATTTTAAAAAATAATTTTGAAAATTTCAGCAATTTTAACGTATTTTCAAATCAGTTTCAGAATATACAGCTGCGTTCAAAAAAATAGGAGTGAGACTTAAAAATAATTGTGCAGCTTATTTTTAAAAAGAAACATTTACGGAAATTCAATATTTTTTTCTCGATATTTGTTTGTTAAGTGTTTAAAATAAAAAAACAAAAGAAATTTTGTATATAGCTTCATTAGTTTTTTTGTTATTCACTTTTTTCGAAATCCATATACGATTACGACTGTTCAAAAAAATAGGAGTACTGTATATTTTCTAAACTAAGTTAGATTAATTTCCATTATTCGTTGTAAATATTAAAAAGATTAAAGAGAACTCTTATATTTAAATGATTTGAAGCAATTTTAAGCACAGTTGACAATTATTTCATTAAAATCCTGAAAGAAAATGGTAGAATTGACGAAAATTAAATCTGTTCAAATATCTTCAAAATTATGAAAATATCGCGAAAAGAAAAATTAAAAATCTCAAGCTAATTTCATTAAAAGAATATTTGAATACTTCATGAAGTCAAATGTTTTAAAATCTCTCATAAAAACTAAACATGATAAATTATTCAAAAATGATAAACGTTTGGCGTAAGCGCTTATCATTTTTTTAAAATTAATCCCGTTAGGACGTCCTAAATTAGTGAAACTATGCCAAATTGTAGTTATTAAACATCGTAATCAATATTCAGTTAGTTGAGATCAATTTTTGAACAAAATATTTTTGAAAAAATTTGATTTCAGACCACAAAGCATATAGTGAAATCAATAAAGTTTGTCAAGTAACGCATTTAGAGATGGTTTATACATGGATGAATTTTTAATGCATAAATACGACAACAAATTACATTTTCAAATCTAAATGAATTCTGAAAATATATTTGAACTCCATTAATCGAAAAATATTAAGCTCTAACCAACTTTCAAAGAAGTCGTATAATAGGAATGATTTATGATGGGTCTTGACAAAAAGGTTATGGTGTAATAAATTTTAAAATGGTATCGTATACCAAATGTTGTAGATAAACATATTACCCCAAGATATGTTCTCATATTCCCAATAAACAAATTTGATAAAATGGCGGTTTTGTCGTATGAAAACATTATTGATTCCAAATTGGTGAAAGCTCGTTCCATAGGAAATAGGCCATTACATGGTTTTCGACTTACTGATTCCAAAGCAAAATGTTAAAAGACCTCTCGTATAACGTCTCTTAAGGTTTTTTGAATAAATTACTGCATATTTGTGGATAATCGGCCACGACATGTGTCATCAAGCCCCTCAAAACCGTTGTCGGAAAAACATTAAGTTCCGGAGGCTCATATTCCCAAATTCTAAATAAAATCTTGACAAAAATGACTGATGTTGTATTGCTACACATTAATTAATAATATTTTAGATGAAAGTCCTTTCGTTTTTGTTTTTATTTTAAAAATATTTGAACTTAAATCGAATACTCCTATTATTTTGAGCAATATATTCTGTATGTAAATTTAAAAAAATATGTATTTTTTTAAATAAATTTTTTAAATATTTAAAATAACGATTATAAAAATTAGAGAACAAGTTAAAGAAATAAATTATAAAAATATTTAATTAAAAACCTAAATCTTTCACTAAAAAAACTATATTTAAAATTTTTGAAATTTTCACTCCTATTATTTTGAACGCAACTGTAAGTATTTTCAATTATGTTCGAAAATGTAAAAAATTCGAACTTAATTTTGAAAAAAAAAATCCAAAATTCGAACTTGTCTAAAAATTTTTGAAATTTATAAAATGATTTTAAAATCATGAGGATTCCTAGAACTATAGTTTTAGTTCTTATAGTAGTTTGCATATTTCAAACTTTCGAACAAAAATTTTGAGAATAATTTTGAAATTTTTATGAATTTTTAAAGTTTTTTCAATGCAGTTTCAGAATATAAGCTTTTTAAGATATGTTCGAAAATCTAAAACATACGAACTTATGTTCGAAAAAGTTTCAAACTTATGTTCGAAAAATTTTAGAACTATTTAAATTATCTCTGGATCATAAGGATTCGTGAAAAAATATAATTTCGGTTTTGTATGAGTCCAAATTTTTAAATTTTTAACTTCAAAATGTTCGAAGTTTTCATAAATTTTGAAAAGGATTTTCAATGCAGTCTCGGAATTTAAGCTTTTTTGAGGTATTTTCCTAAATTTTGAAAATTCGAACTTAATTTCGAAAAAATTTCGATCTTATGTTCGAAAAAGTTTAAAACTTTGAAAATTATCTCTAGATTTAGGCGTAAACCTTTTCATAAAAATAAAACCACCTTTAACACTTAATTTTCATTAGAATTTATTTGACTTTTTTATTATTAATCTTTTAATTTTAAATTTTTATTTAAAAATACATTTTTTTAAATAGAGAACTTTTCATTAAAAATACCATAAAATATTACAATTATGAGAAAGAATACAATTGCGAAATTATTATTAATAAGTATCGATTAATAATAGTTTAAAGGAAATTTAAAATACAAAAAAAGTGAAATATTGAAAAAGACGAAAAATTCAAAATTGAATGATTTCAAACAAAACATAAACATAAAAAATGTATCATTTAAAAAAATTTAATGTCTTAAATACACTTAGAAGCTAATCAGGACTTTTATTGCAACATTTTGCTTTCTTACGCTTAAAAAAAAACTGTTTAATATTTAAAAACGAAAAAGAAACTTTTTTCAAATGTTTTCTTTTTTTTATAACACTAAAAGTTGCATTTTTATAAAAATTGGTTCTGTTTTTTTTTTTTCTTGTCTTGAGGTTTTTGTTATTAAATATTAAAATTGAAAGAAAGAAATTTTATATGTAGGAGAACTTTTAGAATTGTTGATTTTAGGTTCATGGGGGAAATTTAAAAATTACGAACACCAGTACCATAATTAGCACCACCGGCACGATTTAAAGCATCACGGAACAGTTCAATATCCAATTCAGTATCAGCACCTGCTTGAAGTTCAACAGCAAAGTTCTAAAAAAAAGAAACGAAAAACTCAATTTGTATATATTTTAATATACAAGGAATTATTAATTACTCACATTTAAGACATCCTTTATAATAGCCTTATCGGTGGACATTTTAGCTCTTTGTATAACACCCACATCCTGACCAATCCATGTTAAGAATATAAACTTTTTTCTCTTGGACATTTCATCGCCCATTTGTATGCGTATGTAACCGAAGGCTCTTTCATTGTCACCAAACTGCTGGCGAAACTCTTCGAAACATTGACCACGGGCTGAGCAAATTATTTGTGCACCATCGAATTTGAAAACGGCCCTAATGAAAAAGAAATTCTTTAGTTTTAAAGGACTTGAATTTGTCAATTTTGAGTTTGATTACTTACCATTCTGTGTCAGTGAGATCAGATCGTACATCTTCATAGGCTTCACGTATGGCATCCTTGTCTAATGATGTGGCCATTGGCATCTAAAATGAGTAAATTAAAAAAAATATTTTTTAGTTTTTTATCACTGTGTTTTGGAATTAGGAAAAAATTAATAATAAAACAACAGAATTTTAGTTCATCAGGCCGAAGTTCACGAGTGCGATTACCACTAGAGTTTCTAACAAAGTTCATATATAAATTGGAATTTTTTAAATGACATGGGAAATTCTTCAAAATTTAAAAAAAAAATTTAAATTATTTTCAAATTGTTAAAGATCATGTGATATCAGATCTACTATTTATCATGGACTGATCAGCTCATTTTTCGTAGTATTGTATAAATAAGTGAACATAACCTGTTACAGAACTCGAGAATGAAGTCCTATCGAAACAACAAGATGGTTTACCTCATAATTGATATTATAGATCATGTTCTTTTACCTTTTAAACGATTTTTTCAAGCTATTGATTTCTTCTGTGTATCGAACAGCCGTTTTTGATCAAATGCTTAATCATGGAGCTCTTGAGGATTTTATATTAATTAAGTTTGGAATAAGAGTGTGCAAGAATTTGAGAGATCACTGAGTGATCACAGATGGATTTTCTGAGTCACAGATCAAATTCATTTTAATAAAAATAAATTTTATTTTATTCGTACAGTGATCACAGATCGAGTTATTTGTGTTTTCAGACAGATATATGAGATATTGTTGAGCAAGTTTGTTCTAGTACGTTTTATATAGATTTTTGTTCAGTAGTATGAAGTATGGGGTCGACCTTTATTCTACTAGACGAAATTACAGATCTAGCTACTTTTTGATTAAACGATTATGATTTACAAAGCGGTTTATAATTTTAGAATGTTCAAGTTTGAAATAGGAAAGATCTGCAATGTGGGAGGTGGGTTCGAATCCCACCAGAAGCAGGACGAATGGAGGCCTAGGTGTTTCGAATTGATGTAACATACATCCTCCTTTAACTAACTAACTACTAACTAACTAACTAACTAACTAACTAACTAACTAACTAACTAACTAACTAACTAACTAACTAACTAACTAACTAACTAACTAACTAACTAACTAACTAACTAACTAACTAACTAACTAACTAACTAACTAACTAACTAACTAACTACTAACTAACTAACTAACTAACTAACTAACTAACTAACTAACTAACTAACTAACTAACTAACTAACTAACTAACTAACTAACTAACTAACTAACTAACTAACTAACTAACTAACTAACTAACTAACTAACTACTAACTAACTAACTAACTAACTAACTAACTAACCACTAACTAACTAACTAACTAACTAACTAACTACTAACTAACTAACTAACTAACTAACTAACTAACTAACTAACTAACTAACTAACTAACTAACTAACTAACTAACTAACTAACTAACTAACTAACTAACTAACTAACTAACTAACTAACTAACTAACTAACTAACTAACTAACTAACTAACCAACTAACTAACTAACTAACTAACTAACTAACTAACTAACTAACTAACTAACTAATGGCAATAGAACCTAAATAATGGCAATAGAACCTAAATATGGGCTTATCTTCATAAATTTTTGTGTTTTATGTTTACATTAAAGTTATTTATGTCGAATTTCATCGTGGTACTTGTATTTATAAGTAAATTATTGAACTTCAAATCATCTTCTGAATAGGACTTCGTATGGGGGCTAGGTCCAAGTAAATCCCGATCATTACGAAAATCAGCAGTATCATATAGATTTATGTAAAACTAAGTTTTGCTGATTTTAATAGAGATACAAGAGTATTTAACATAATTATGAGCTTTAAACCCATGTTCGGGGGGTACGTGGTTGAATGGGGGCTAAGTGAAATAATGGACATTTGAAGCCATTTTCAAAATGTTTCGTCCTTGTTTCAATAGTATGTGACAAATGTCACCAAATTGTATTGAAAATTGCGACCTGTAGCGTGAGCGCAAGGTTTACATGGACATACCGACAGACATGTAGTTTAATCGACTGAGAATGATTTTAAGCCAATTGTTAAACTTAAAGCGGGTATAGGATATATTCAATATTTGTACATCGTACAACGCATAATACATTCCCCACTATAGTGGTGTAGGGTAGAAAGTAAATAAATTACAAAATAAATCAATATTTTTTTTATTACATTTCTTCTCAATAATGTTATAACACGCACTTAACGCAAATTTAAAGAAATTATTACACTTTTAGTTAAAGAATCCAACAGCTCCAACTATTAACATCATTTTCACAAACATTTTTTTGAAATTAATCAGAATATCATTAAAAAAATTCACGCTAAATTTAACACATTGTTATTTAATTAATTAAAAAATAATTGAAAAAAATAGTTTAATTTAATTAAAAAAACAAAAATTATTACGAAATAATAAACGTTTTCTTTAAAAAAATATAAAATTCCATTAAAAGGCTTTTTATAATACAAAAAAAAAAAAAAAAAACAAACTGCAAACTTAACACAAATATGTATTAATATTTTCCAAATGGCTGAAATTGAAAACGAAAGTTTTTTTTTCACAAAAAAAGAAAAACACTTTGTTAACAATTATTACAACAAAAAAAGTACTAAAAAACAAAAATTTCTTAACATGCAATTTTGTTAAAATTGGTAATAAAGAAATTAAAAGTTTTTTTTAACACCAAAATATAAACTTTTTGTTATAAAAATAATCATGATTTTTTTTATAAAAATAGAAACAAAAACAACTATTAAGGAGTTTTTTTTTTTTGTTAAAACAAATAATTCCTTTTATGGTTTGTTAGGCCATTTAAAAAAAAAAAAAACTCAATTTTATTACATGAAAATGTTTATTTTTTTATTTATTAAACAAATTCATTGTTTTGTTTTTAATTTATAACCAAATTGGGCAGTTTAAGGTTTTTTTAGTTGAATTAAAGTGATTTATAAGCAAAAAATGCAATTATTTACACAGAGATTCAATAAATTTAAAACAAAATTATTAACACCAACAAAAAAAAACATT
Source organism: Lucilia sericata (assembly GCF_015586225.1). NCBI lineage: Eukaryota > Metazoa > Arthropoda > Insecta > Diptera > Calliphoridae > Lucilia > Lucilia sericata. The sequence goes on from NW_023994815.1 coordinate 56,016, forward strand.
TTCATGGTGGCGTTTTTTTTTTTTTTCTTTCTTGATTGTGAGTTTCAACTTTATGAAGTTTTTCAAGTACATCACGTATTTTTACAGTCAACTGAATAAGTGACTGACTGACTGTTTGTATGTTATTGTATTATATTGATTGTATCAATAACGTTGAAAATTCAATATTAATTTTTAACTTTAGGTGTGATGCATTTCAGGAAACATAAAATTTATGCATGTTCATAAATTGTTCACTAAACAAAAATATTAAAAACCTATAAAATTGTTAAGAAACAAACAAATCATAATTTGATAAAAAAAATTTATTGTTTTATTTTGTAACTTCTTGTGTTTTGCTTTTACTTGGTTATTGAAAGGAAATTGAGGAAGTTGTATGGCCGGTAGTGAATACAAAAAAAATACACTTGAAGCTTGAAATTTTAATGGTTTTATACTATTGGCTATGTTCGAATATGTGTAACATTTTAGAATTTTATGGTTTTTTATTAAAAATTTCTACATTTCCATTAGGCGTAAAACGCATACGTCCCGCTAAAGCTGTTTCAGTAACTCGTAATGTTTCACAATTCATAGATGATGCATTTATTAACCATAAAATTTTGCAACAGAATCTGGGACCGAATTAAAACATTCGCGAAAAATTTATCGTTAAAAAGGAATCCGATATCGACTAAGAAATCTTATATATTTTTCGTTTATTTTAACGTCGAAATCAGTATTCGCTATGAAATTTAATTCGACATTTGTGCGGTAATTCGCTTTGTGCGTTTACGTAAATTTCTAAGGAGGATTTTGCAGGGGGTCTAAGCTCAAATGAGTCCGATCATTATGAAAACTTAAGTTTTAAAGAGATACTAGTATATTTAACATAGTTATGAGCTAAAAAGAACAGATGCGAAGAGCCGCTTGTATGAGGGTTAAGTGAAATAATAGACCAATGTTTTCCTTAATTTCCATTTTAAAAAGACTTCGTTCATTGGCGGCCGAAGATGGAATCAAAATGTGATTCTGAGTTAATTAGTACTTGCTACTTTAAGGTAGGACGGACGGACTCAATCAATTTAATTCAGTGCTGATTGGTCTCCTCGGGGACATGTTTCCTTGATGAAAGATTCCATACCGGTGAAAAGATGTGCTACCAGTACGTCTTGTCTGCCGGGACTATAAACTGATGGTGATCAAATGTTTCCTCGGCCTTTCTTTGAATTGATTTGACATGGGATCGCTTGTTGTTGTAACAGCTTAAACTATACAATTTTTAATCCGGGGGTTCTGTATTAAGGTCCAAGTCAAGAAATTGGGCTACTTCAATAGGGTTAGTTCTTAAATCCATTGGGATAAGTGAACTAGGGTGGGCTGGACAGTTGGACATATATTGGGGACGGAACGGTCTATGCGGGACCAGTAGGCGTTGAGCCTGTTGCTTCATCCCGATATCAGTTGTGCCAGAGCAACTCTTGTTTTCCGCGGCAGGTTCTTCTCTACTTCTGCTATGTGCGGTGGGCGACCTCCAAGAACGTCATTCATGCGGTAACCTGAAACCGCGGTATTGATGGCGTCTCTATGAATGTCGTCCAAAGCTGCTGTATGCGAACTCCGATCCAAGGAATCCTGCCCATATCTTCGTATGCTCTCCTCGTATACAGGAAGGTCTTTCCTAACATGCCTCGGGGGAGCATCCAACTGTGAGATGTTAAAGTTGGGATGGCTCCTCCGGTGACATTCCAGGAGGAACTGTTTAGTCAGCATGACATTATGTTCCTTGACTGGGAGGACCTTCGTTTCCTGACTGGCCAATAGTTTTATAGATAGCCAACAAGGTTTCTTTGTCCATACCCCCAGTGCTGCCGGCTAGCGCTTTGAGGACCTTGTTTCTACTTCGCAATCTGTGCATGATTACAGTAGCATGAGCTGAGGAGGTAAACAGGTTGTCAAAGCTGACCCCCAAAATCTTTGGGTGGTTCACATTCGGTATTTGGGTTCCATCGACTACGACGCCTAAATTCAAGTTTACCTTCTTCGTCCAGGTGGAGAAAAGTGTTGCTGAAGACTTCGCTGGTGATAGTTTCAGGTTACGTCCAGTGATTTGTAATCGGAAGTGAGGGTTTTTCTTCTTAGAAGTTAAGTTTTCATCTCAGAAGAGTTGCTCTGGCACAAGAGTGGTTAAAGAAACGCACCCTGTGGATGAAATCGATCTCCTTAAAATAAGCCCGACACGCCAGATGTTCACGTAAAGCACTTCGACATCCTGTGCTGATTGGTATACCCAAAAGTGGCAAAGGCCATTATTTTAGCAAAACATATACTATCCACCCCACTAAAGTAATGTTGAAGATAAATTTGTTAACCTTTGATCTCCAATATGACGTTTATTGGAGACATTAGAATATTAGATAAAAATCCAATCACAAGCTGATTATTTCTTCTTATATTACACAGATATTGTCCGATATTTGTCACATATTGAGAGTTTCAAGTAAAAAGTTCTTATTCTTTTAAAGAACAAATTTTGGAAAATCGAAAACCTTTCTGTCAATGTTCCTTTTCAGAAATGTTTTCAGCCATTTCAAAGCCAATCTTTCAGATTCGGATTCAACAGTATACATTGCTCTCTGGTTTTCAATTTTTTTCATTTAAATTTTGTTGACCTGTGTAATCCCTAGTTAACTTGAGAAGAGCACAGTTTTAATTATTCTAACACTATTAAGAATATTTAGTATAGACAATTTACTAAATATCTTTAAAAAAGGATCGTGAAGTAAAAATGTAAACATTTTGCTGAATTTTTTACTTGTTAACTTGAGAAGAGTTGGTCAAGCGTAGTTTTTAACTTAACAATGAAGACTATCGTGTCTCAAATACATTTTTATTAAAAAAAATGTCCATTTAATTTCTTGATATTTTTCTGTATTTACTTTATATGAATTGATTATATTAGTTTTATGCACTGTTAGATTTCTGTATGCTTAGCTTATGTCCTGCACTGCTATTTATTAATCTTTTAATATATGTTTCAAAATGTGATTTAAACGCTTTGAAAGAGCTACGAGAACTGAGCACATGATAAAATAATTTGAAAAACTAAAGCGAACATTTAACAGAATGATTATGGTTATTTATGAAAGCATTATTGAAATTAGTCAGTGGTTTTGTAAAGTACAGTATTTTTAAAACAATATAAAAACAAATAAAAAAAAGCTTTTTTTTAAATTTTAATAAAATGTTTATAATAGGACCCAATTTTTAAAGAGATATAACAAATAGAAATATTTAAAAGAATTGGAAATAGGTTTAAAAAACTGTAAAGGAAGAGTAAAAACTAAATTTTTTAAATAAAATTAAAATTTTTTAATATTCTTGATATTAAAGCCTCTGTAAACTGTTGATATTTATATACATTTTCATTTCTTTTTAATTCTAAAAATCTTCACATATCACATCCGTATCCGGCATACAAATAATATTTTGATTTGAAATATGAAAAAAAGAAAGAAAAAAAATTATAGGCATAAATAAAAAATGTTTACTGCTGATTATAAATACATTTGTTATTTGTTTTTTTTTTTTTATTTTAAATACACAAAACAGTAAAACTAAAATGTATAAAACAAATATTATGAATTTATGTAAAATTATACAAATTCACACATTAGCCAGAGTTTAAACATTATGGAATCATGGAGTGTATCCCCACCACCACACCACCAAACATCATCATCCTTAACATTATTATACACGACATTGCTGTCGTTGTTCATCACAGTATCATATCAGAAAAAACCACAACAGTAGTTGAAGATGAAGAAACAAAAAAAAAAATGAAATGAAATTAAATAAAGAAATCCATAAATAAATACACATGTTGTAAAATATACGCAGCTTAAACGAAAAAAAAATATGTAGTGACTGTGTTGTATTTAAATATTTGTAACTTGTTTATTATTTCTGCTTCTTCTACTTCATTTTCAATATTTTTGCATTGAATTTTAAAAATAAATCTTCATCATAATGCGCTAAAAAATGAAATGAATATGCGACGTATTTGCCTGGTTACGCATTTTTAGAGGGATAGTTTTGTGTTTTTTTTTTTGTTTCGCATATCGAAGGGGCTACAGTAAAGCGATGCTTCTCTAGGCATTTGCGTTTTGTAACACTTTCCAGCAGTTTGGCCAAAAGTTAATACACTCCTAGACTTGAATCGAATTTGTATGTATTAAGTCATTCAACCCGAATGTAAATTTTGTAATACAGAGACAAGATGACTGTCTCTTTACCGTATCCCAAGTAAACAAGAGTTGAGACGGTCATCACTTTACAGTCCCCAAGTGGGTGGGGAAATAATACAAAATTAATCTTGTAATTGATATCTAAGGACTATGAATCAGTTCTTTTATAAAAATGCATTTTTGGATGAGTCCAATTGATAATTTGGATTCAAATTAGGTCCCTGAGGTCATAATATCAGTCCCCGGACTCGTTTTTTGGTTGCTGTTATTGTAACAGTCCGAATATTTTTCGTTTGATATAGCTATCGCTGAGTTCAAAATCTTTGGCCGAGTATGACTCGTGTCGTTTCGGATACAATTGTCGTGAGAACGTGGTTCTTTGTTGATTAGTAGCGGTTTTAGGTCTAACGCTCTATTATGTCCCATTATTATTTTCCTAGAAAAGGTTCAATTGATATTTTCTTCTTTTGCTGGAGAAGAGTGGAAATTGAAACAGAACTAGTGCTGATACTGGAATTGCTCTCCAGACACTAAAACTCGGCACTTTAAAGAGTTCCTGCTCTCCCAAAATAAACGAACTGCTCTACAGTGTCTATTTGCATAAAGGGTTTAAAAGAACGAGGAGAATGCGAAATGAAAAGAAACCAACTTGAGAAGAATTGGGCAAGCACAGTATTGATTCTTGTAACTTTTATGCTTAGATTATTTCGCGAGGATTTCAAACTATTTTGTTTCAAATCAAGAACAATTAAAGATCCAAAATAAGAACAATTGGCGTGATATTGACCAGTTTTCAAAGAAACTTTTTGCTCACTAGAAAATAAAGAGAAATTTAATGAAGCCTTTAACCTGCTCTCTTTCACTAGATAAAAAATTAGAATTAAATTAGGAGAGTAAGTAAAAAATTCTACGAAATAGATTTAGATTCAAAACATAATTCTACTCTTCCAACAGATTCGTGCAAATTCGTTTAGAATAGGCATCGGCAAAGAACTTATAAGAGAGCTTTTTGATTAGAACTTTTGGGTCATCAGAGTGGAAGTGGAAAGTATCACTGAACAATCCTAGACGATAGATTTAAATTCAGAAATGAATTCTACTCTTTCAATTGAATAATTCAGTCATAATTTGTTTAGAACAGACATCGGCAGAGAGTGGAAAATGGGCTCTCTGACAGGTTTTTTATACAGTTTTTTACTATCTTAGGCTTAGAACAGGCATTGGCCAAGAGAAAGAGGGAAAGGAAACATATCAAGAGAGAAAGAGAGTCTTTTTGATTAGAGGTCATCAGCGTAAAAGTGAAAATATCACTCTACTATCTAAGACGATAGATTTAAATTCTGAAATAAATTCTAGTTCTTTAACAGATTCAGAAGTTCAGTGATAATTTGTTCAGATGAGGCTGACAGAGTTGCTAATGAGCTCTCGACGAATGAAGAAGAAGAAAACTTATGAGATAGTTTTTTTTATCTATCTCTGGCTTAGAATAGGCATTGGTTTAGGGAAAGAGATTGGATTAGAACATACCACTGAACAATCTTTGAATCAGAAATAAATTCTACTCCGTTAACAGATTGAGAAGTTCAGAGCCTGAGGGCTCTTCTAAAGCTCTCTTATAAAGCTCTTTATTTATCTAAGATTTAGAAGAGGAACCGGCAGAGAGAAATATGATATATATCAAGAGAACTTCTGACTGAACCTTTTGTCCATCTCCACTTCTAAACATAGAGGCAAAATTTTCCTTTTCAGTTAAAAATGTAGGGTATTATTGCTACATCTAATAACCAGTGACTTCTCGATACAACTATTAATAATAAAAAATATTTATAAAATTGCTGCCAAAACTAAACAAAGAAGCACAGGCAACGATGCAATCAATACAACTTGCACATTACACTAAAGATGGGGAACCAGCAAAAAAAAATGGGAACCAAAAAAACACATACTGAACAAAACCAGACGGACAATTTGGTTGGCATTTTATGAGTAAATGGGGAAATGTGAGTCACAATTAAAATGAAACAGCAAACAAATTAAAAAAAAAAACTCCACATATAGAATTTACTCATTACTATAAAATGTTTCAAAGAAATTCCAACAAAAAAAATTCTGTTCTTTTTTTGGTTGCTTTAATGCTATCGTTCAAATTTTTATTTCCTTTAAATTTTGATAAAAATAAAAAAAAAATCTCCACACACAAGTATAGTGAAAAAAGGTGAGTCAATCCTTGTCACTGTCAAACGTTTTAAAGGCGTGTGCTGGTCACTACAAACTTACTAATGAGTAAAATGAAAAAAAAAAAACATAAACTATAAAAAAATTAAACAAAAGCGCGTCATGTTTGCATTTTTCTCTGATGTTTACTCAACAAACGAACAAATATAGACAGACCATCAGACAGTTCAAACACAGATGTTGGACGGACAGACAAACATTTTTCTTACCCATACTCCTTACTCACTACTTATTAGGAGGTACCTACCAGGTTCATATTTATTTACTCATCCACATTTTTTCACGGTGTCATGCAAATGCTATCATCCAACAATTGTTTGAGAAAATGAATGCATTTGGTTTGGTATTTGAAAAATTATAATTTAAAATGATTTTTTTTTTTGTTATTATGTTTTTCTAAGTTGACTATATATAGAAAAACTCACAATAAGTAAGGAATTTTAAAACAGTAAAATCATTGTTCAATTACAGTTAGAGTCAAGAAGAGCCAATATGGTTGTTACTAAACTAAATTTTTAAAACAGAACTAATAATGTCCGGTAGGAAATTTGATCACTTTACAGTTCAGACTATAGATTTGATTATAGCCCAGACTATAGAATAGTTCATAGTTGAGGCTAAAGACTGGACAAGTTTATAGCATAGACTATATAATAGTTTCATCATGTTTTTAGACTGCTTTATAGTTAAGGATATAGAATTGTTTATAGTCGAGACTAAAGAATAGTCGCGATTAAAGAATAGTATATATCCGAGACTATAGACGAGTTTATAGTCTCGACTATAGACGAGTTTATAGTCTCGACTATAGACGAGTTTATAGTCGAGACTATAGACTAGTTTATAGTCGAGACAATAGACGAGTTTATAGTCGAGACTTTAGACGAGTTTATAGTCGAGACTATAGACGAGTTTATAGTCGAGACTTTAGAGAGTTTATAGTCGAGACTATAGACGAGTTTATAGTCGAGACTATAGACGAGTTTATAGTCGAGACTATAGACAAGTTTATAGTCGAGACTATAGACAAGTTTATAGTCGAGACTATAGACAAGTTTATAGTCGAGACTATAGACAAGTTTATAGTCGAGACTATAGACAAGTTTATAGTCGAGACTATAGACAAGTTTATAGTCGAGATTATAGACAAGTTTATAGTCGAGATTATAGACAAGTTTATAGTCGAGATTATAGACAAGTTTATAGTCAAGACTAGAGACAAGTCTATAGTCTAATCGATACTAAGGAATAGTTCATAGTCGAGACTACAGAAGAGTTTATAGCCGACACTAAGGATTAGTACATATCCGAGACTATAGACTAGTTTCCACATAGTCGATACTTTAGACACGTTTATAGCCAAACCTATAGGCTAGTTTATAGTCGAGACTAAAGAATTGTTTATAGTCGTGATTAAAGAAAGAATAGTACATATCCGAGACTATAGACTAGTTTCTACATAGTCGATACTTCAGAATAGTTTATAGTCTAGACTATAGACTAGTTTCTACATAGTCGAGACTTTAGACAAGTCCATAGCCGAGTTTAGAGAATAGTTTATAGTCGAGATTATAGAAAAATTTATAGTCGAGACTTTAACAAGGTTTATAGTCAAGCCTATAGACTAGTTTCTAGTTGAGGCTATAGTAGAGACAAGTTTATAGTCGTGACTATAGAATAGTTTATAGTAGAGAATATACATACATAGTCGAGACTTTAGACAAGTTTATAGACGAAACTATAGAATAATCTATATTCGTGACTATAGAATAATTTACAGTCGAGACTTTAGACCAGAGTATGGTCGAAACTGTAGATAGATTTTAGTCACACCTACAGACAAGTTTATAGTCGAGACCATAGAATAGTTTACAGTTGATTGGAGAGTGTAGTTAATAGTCGAGACTGTAGATAAGTTTGTAGTTGGCCCTATAGAAGTCACTAAAGACTAGTTTAAAGTCGACACTTTAGACTACTTTCTTGTCGAAAGTATAGACTAGTTTATAGTCGGAATTATAGATTGCAGACCAGTTTGAAGTCGAGACTATAATCGGGACTATAGAAGAGTATATAGTCCCCGTAACAGTTTTCAGTTAGAGTTATTCACTCATTTCTAACCTTATAAAAAAAAACTTTAAACAAATGCTTTTTTAATCCTTATAAAATTATTAATTTTTCCACTTCCTTTCCTTCAATAAACATGACACCAAAGGTGAGAAGTTGTAAAACCATAACTTTTGACGTTGTGAAAAAATTTCTTAACTAAATCACTCAGACAATCAAAAATGGCCTTTTAGAGTTAAATACAACAGACAGGACGCGCCCTAGTTTAGCATGTTGAAAGGACATAGAATGAAAGGAAATTATATGAAATTTAATAGTAACTGACACTAAGTCCTACATGAGTGTATGTGTGTTTGCACTTAAAAGGATATTTTAACTTTATTATAATGAATTTCGCAATGTACTTTACTATTTATTAAAAAAAACAACACGTAATTTACAGAAAAACAAAAAAGTTTTAAAAAACATAACCATGAAATTAATAAAAACAAGTAAAGAATCATATGTGTGTGTTTTTTCAAGAGGGAGCGTTTTGTTTTACAAAAAATTAATAAATGAAATTAAATAAAAACAGATTTCTTTCCATTGAAACAAAAACAAAATTGGACGTATGAATCATAAAACTCTCCAAGAAAGCGAAAATAAAACCTGCACTCACATTGATTTCAAACCAAATAAAGAAATCAAATTAAACAAAAAAGAAACAACAAAATACCAGAAGCAACAACCACAACAACAGCAATAATAAACACTCAGATGAACGGACAGACAGACAGACAGACTGACGGACACAAGATGAAAATGAAAACTTCTGTTTGTTTAAGTGGCAATGAACTTTTAAAATGTTTAAATAAAACATCTTGTTGTAGTTATTGCTTTTTATTATTTATTTTATTTTTAAGTACATCATTTAAAATAAACAATTAAAAGCAATAATACAAAACAACAACAACAACAGTAATAGCGGACTAAGAGAAAAAAAAACGTTATAAATCCAACACTTGATAAACATAATTATTAATTTTTTTCAAAGAAATTTGTAGCCTAAAGAGGCGAATTGGCCCAAAAACCCGGTAGTTTTATAGTAAAGTCTACCGGCTAGACCTAAGCCGTGTCAAAAGACCAGAAAACTATAGTCGGGACTATCGAATAGTCTATATTCGGGACTATAGAATAGTCTTTAGGCGGGACTATAGTATAGTCTATAGGCGGGACTATAAAATAGTCTATCGTCGGGACTATAGCATAGTATATAGTCGGGATTATAGAATAGTCTATAGTCGGGCCTATAGAATAGTCTATAGTCGGGCCCATAGAATAGTCTATAGTCGGGACTATAGAATAGTCTATAGTTGGGACTATGGAATAGTCCATAGTCGGGACTATAGAATAGTTTATAGGCGCGACCATAGCATAGTCTATAGTTGGGACTATAGAATAGTCTTTAGTCGGGACTATAGAATAGCCTATAGGTGGGACTATAGAATAGCCTATAGTCGGGACTATAGAATAGTCTATAGTCGGGACTATAGAATAGTCTATAGTCGAGACTATAGAATAGTCTATAGTCGAGACTATAGAATAGTCTATTGTCGGGACTATAGAATAGTCTATAGTCGAGACTATAGAATAGTCTATTGTCGGGACTATAGAATAGTCTATAGTCGAGACTATAGAATAGTCTATTGTCGGGACTATAGAATAGTCTATAGTCGGGACTACAAAATAGTCTATAGTCGGGACTACAAAATAGTCTTTAGTCGGGACTATAGAATAGTCTATAGTTGGGACTATAGAATAGTTCATAGTCGGGACTATAGAATAGTCTATAGTCGTGACTATAGAATAGTCTATAGTCGGGACTATAGAATAGTCTATAGTCGGGACTATAGAATAGTCTATAGTCGGGACTATAGAATAGTCTATAGTCGGGACTATAGAATAGTCTATAGTCGAGACTATAGAATAGTCTATTGTCGGGACTATAGAATAGTCTATTGTCGGGACTATAGAATACTCTATAGTCGGGACTATAGAATAGTCTATAGTCGGGACTATAGAATAGTCTATAGTTGGGACTATAGAATAGTCTATAGTTGAGACTATAGAATAGTCTATAGTTTGGACTATAGATTAATCTATAGTGTGGACTATAGAATAGTTCATAGAATAGTCATTAGTTGGGACTATATAATAGTCTATAGTCAAGTTTACAGGCTAGTTTATGATCAGGTGTTGGCAATAATTAATACTTTTTCTTGTTTAAATGTCAGTTTAATCAATAGTTTTAAATCAATTACTATAAATTTTAAAATCAATAGAAAGCAATAATTTAATTAACAACACATTAAGTTTTATAAAAACATATGCTGGAAAATGTATGTACTATATCCATATTCTTACTTCCTAATTAAATTTGTTATTAAATAAAATCTTTAAATAATTACCTTACAACAATTAACGACGACCTTTTTCAAAAATAAATAAAATAAATTTGATACTTGTTGAGATTCTGTTTTTTTTTTTTTTTTTTTTTGTGTTTCAATTTCACAAAACAACGTATTTCAGGTTTTGTTTGTAACTAATATCTCAATGTCAAAACAGTTTTAAACGCTTTATAGTAAATCAGTAATTTGTTGTCTTAATAAGAAAGTTTAGTTTTTTTTTGTGTTAATTAAATGCTTTCACTTTGATTTGCAATAAAAATTATTTTAGAAAACTTATTATAAGAAGATCAGGGTTAAACTACTGTAATAAAGCAATTAAATTGATTAATGCGAATGCAATGACAAATAATGATTGACACAATGTATTAATTAATTGAAACAGTTTTGGTTAAACAATTTAGTTTGTGGTTTTTTTTAAGTTTAGAAAATGTATAAAATTTAAGGAACTACATTACTTTGTTGTAAATAGAATAAAATGATTCTACGAACATTTATTTTGATTGAAAATACTACTCAAAACACCTAACATAGCTTTAACACTTAAATTACCGGTTTTAATGCTCAGAGATAATTTTGGTTTTTATTTCTTTCTCTAAATTTAACTTGCAGCTGTCTTTTCTTTCTTTAAACGTTTCAAAATAACCATGATCTTTTATATATTTTATACATTTTCGTCTGATTGTCGTAAAAAAAGAAACGCTTAAATATCCATCATTATTTCTTTTTTTTTTTTTTTTGTGGCCAAAGAGTTTAAAACTTTTCTTCTTATCATCAACCAACTTTATACAGAAAGCAGTTGTTATTTTGTTTCATTCATACATTTGATGTATTTATCTACGCGATTAAATTGGTAATCGGTTTAAAAAAATGAAAAGAAAGTGTTTTTTTAAAACATTAAACCATGATTACATTCCAAAACTGAAATGCCAAATGTGTGTATTTATTATTTTAAAATTGTATGTTTCAAATACGATACACTATGTTTTAAAACTGTAGGTTTAAGATAAATGAAAAGAGAATATTAATGAGATTATTTCTGAAGCTATTTCAATTTATCAATTACTTCCATAGCTGGAGTATAATTCGTTCTTAAAAGAATTTTAAAAGGCTTTTGAAGTTAATGTAAAAAGTAGTTCAATTATATTTAGTTATAGCAGGGTTTAAACTTTGTTTGCAGCGATTAATCTCTAACTGAAAAACACAATCATTGCCGGAGTATAACCAATGGTTCATATACTAGTCCATAGACTAGTTCATAGATTACTCCATAGTTTATAGAATAGGTCATAGATTAGTTCGTAGAATAGTCATTAGACTAGTTCAGAGACTAGTCCATAGAATAATCATTAGACTAGTTCATAGACTAGTCCATAGACTAGACCATATACTAGTTCACAGAATTATCATTAGATTAGTTCATAGACCAGTTCGTAGACTAGTTCATAGGCTAGTCTATAGAAGAGTCATTAGTCTAGTCCATAAATTAGTTCATATACTAGTCCATGGAATATTCATTAGACAAGTTCATATACTAGTCCATAGACTAGTTCATAGACTAATCTATAGAATAGTCATTATACTAGTTCATAGAATAATCATTAGAGTATTTCATAGACTAGTTCAAAGACTAGTCGATAGACTAGATCTTAGAATGGTTCATAGACTAGTTCATAGACCATAGAATAGTCTAGTCCATAAATTAGTTCATATACTAGTCCATGGAATATTCATTAGACAAGTTCATATACTAGTCCATAGACTAGTTCATAGACTAATCTATAGAATAGTCATTATACTAGTTCATAGAATAATCATTAGAGTATTTCATAGACTAGTTCAAAGACTAGTCGATAGACTAGATCTTAGAATGGTTCATAGACTAGTTCATAGACCATAGAATAGTCGAGTCTATAGAATAGTCTATAGCCGGGACTATAGAATAGTCTATAGTCTGTACTGTAGAATAGTTTATAGTCAGAACTGTAGAATAGTCTATGGTCAGGACTATAGAATAGTCTATAGTCGGAACTATAGAATAGTCTATAGTCGGGACTATAGAATAGTCTATAGTCGGGACTATAAAATAGTCTTTAGTCGGGACTATAGAATTGTCTATAGTCGGGACTATAGAATAGTCTATAGTCGGGATTATAGAAAAGTCTATAGTTGGGACTATAGAATAGTCTATAGTCGGGACTATAGAATAGTCTGTAGTCGGGACTATAGAATAGTCTGTAGTCGGGACTATAGAATAGTCTGTAGTCGGGACTATAGAATAGTCTGTAGTCGGGACTATAGAATAGTCTATAGTCGGGACTATAGAATAGTCCATAGTCAGGACTATAGAATAGTCTATAGTCAGGACTATAGAATAGTCTATAGTCAGGACTATAGAATAGTCTATTGTCAGGACTATAGAATAGTCTATAGTCGGGACTTTAGAATAATCTATAGTCGGGACTATAGAATAGTCTATAGTCGGGACTATAGAATAGTATATAGTCGGGATTATAGAATAGTCTATAGTCGGGACTATAGAATAGTCTATAGTCAGGACTATAGAATAGTTTATAGTCAGGACTATCGAATAGTCTATAGTCTGTACTATAGAATAGTCTATAGTCTGTATTATAGAATAGTCTATAGTCTGTACTATAGAATAGTCTATAGTCAGATCTATAGAATAGTTATAGTCAGGTCTATATAATAGTCTATAATCAGGACTATAGAAAAGTCTTTAGTCGGGACTATAGAATAGTCTATAGTCCGGACAATAGAATAGTCTACAGTCGGGACTATTGAATAGTCTATAGTCGGGACTATAGAATAGTCTATAGTCGGGACTATAGAATAGTCTATAGTCGGGAATATAGATTAGTCTTTAGTTAAAAAAGCTTAGTTAAGTAAAGTCAAATAATAGAAAAGCTTTTTTAAAATTCTAAAAAGTTCGAAATTTTATAAGTTTCTAGGTCTTTCAAAACAAATTTCTAATTGATAAAACAATTTCAAAATAAGATTTCCTAGGAATAATAAGTGGGGTGCAGTCATAATCTTCTTGTTCTTCTTCTTCTTCGAAGTAGTACCTTAAATAGTCGTTTTGTGTTGCACAAAATTTAAATATTGTTTACATTCATTTGCAGTTGAATGCAATAAAATAAAACATAAATCAAGTGTTTTTTTCATCAACAATAAAAGCAGTTGTTTTTATGCAGTCTGATAAAAAAGTATTAACTAAAACACTGATCTTTTTTCGCGAACGTGCGATTCTTGATAATTTTTAAACAAATTACAATAAAATTACAACTACTACATGAAAGTTTTAAGTCTGTTAAATTAAAATTTAAAGTTAAAAACTAAAATAAAAAAAAAACTATTGCTACCAACCACATTTAAACATGCTACTTGATTAGCATTTTAAAAAGGTAAAAATTCCAAAAACATTTACTTGCTGGAAAGAAGTTTAAACGAAAGACAGACAGACAGAGAAATTTTGCACAAGAAAAAGAAAGGTTAAGGCAAAAAGCTATTTAAGTAATGTTGTTAAACATAAATATTTATTTCAGTTTGAACAGTTGTTTAATGGCAATTTTAGAAGAATTCGTATTAAGGTATGAGAAAGTCTAGATAGTTGTGAGATATGCTAAAGGGTTTCAAATCGATATTACATTTACATTAGATTAAGATTCAGAATAGAGCTCTACTCGGTTAAGAAATCTGGGAGTTACAATGAGTCTAAGTTTGACATTTTCTCATCTATGTAACTTATTACCTATTGTTCCCAATTTGTTTTAAATAGTACCAAAATAAAAAATACTGCTGGTTCTAATAACTCACTCTTAAATAACCCACTTTTTTCCAATTTAATTTATTAAAATCCTATCTATACGTTTAATTATGAGAGCAACTGTTTGTCCATATACAGTGACTTTATGAGAATGTACAGACATTTAAATTGCATGATTTTTATCTTAAGACATAATAATGCGTGTATGTGTTCATTATATGCATTAATTTCTTTATACAGTTTTTTTTTTATTGAAATTTATGACTTAAACTTCCCGCACATTCACAAAACAAACGCCCCCCCCCTTCTCACACAATTGAAAAAGTCTGTCTGCATTACTATATATTCTTAAAGATCAACGAAGAAGTAAAAACAAACAAGACCTTTTTAATTAAATGTTTAAATGAGACAATTAAGAAAACTGAAATATAGTTAGATATTCGTTATACTTTATAAGTTTTTATCAAATTGTGTCAATATAAAATGTCAATTCTGCGTAAATAACCCTCATTGTATGGATGTTCTTTTTAGGGTTTCATTTCTTTTTTTTTTATCCCCCAATAACCAATTATTGTTAAAATAGTATAACAAAATATTTCTAAAATAGTACATACACACATATTAATTAATTTTATAGATAATACTTGAATGAAATCACGGGATTTTTATATCACCAACTGTCAGTTTGTCTGAAGTTTGTAGAAATTTTGCTGCAAGCAATTAATTTTGATTAAATGCTATTTGTTTGACATCATCAAACTCTTTTCCCTGTTTCTCTCTAATCTATGTTACATTTTATGAGCTTGATTGTTGAAATAACTAAATTTTGTTTTTATCTTAATTGTCTGTTATCATTATAATGTCATATTATTTTTTATTTCATTTTTTTTGTTAGTTATTAAATATTTATGAATATTTATGCATAAATAAAGGAGGTTTCAGTAGGGGCCAATATTTTCTTTATAATGTAAAAAATTGCAATTTTGTTTCCAAACTTCTGCTAGTTTAAGATCACTATTGTGAATTATGTTTAATATTAAATGGTAGTTTGATATCATATTGTGAATGTTATTCATTTTAGATTCTCAGTTTTGCATAGTTTTGGATTATTATTGTGAATTAAATTTTATAATCAGGTTTTTCTTTGCCTTCAAGGAACTTCCAATATTAGCCAGTTTACTGTCCCATCTATTTATGTATACCGTGGACTTTGAGAGCACCAGAAGATCCCTCTTCGTTCCTACCAAATTCTTCAAGGCACATTGTTGAGATGCCTTAACAACATCACGCCCATGCTGAACTCGTATATATTGATTGTTTGGCCTTTGAAGCCATTGCGTGGTCCGCTATCTTATTGTTGACCAGATCTTCGACCTTACTCTGCTCACCTATTGGGATTTGCCTGTTGAATTACCGGCATCGTATGCATAACATAGCAGAGATCATCCCCGTTTTTTCTTGGTAACTATGGCGTAAAATGGCGCTTTTTTCCCTATTCACTGTCTCGAGCTTCTTTTGAGACACCCTCCGACGTGTCTCATCTTTGAAATATCTTGCTTGAAGTTGTCGTCTCTTTTCCCCATCTAGCTTCTTCTTCCTCGTTTTCGAGGCTTCTTTTGAGACACCCTTACTTCGATGTTGATTTGTCCGAAGAATATCTTACTTGACGTTGTCACCTTTAATCGCTGGATTCTGAATTGAGATTTCTTTGAGTGTAGTATGGCTTGGCTTCGACTGTATACTAGAAGACGGGGAGTTCTTTTTGTTTGCTTCAGATTTCAAGAGAGAATTCAATTTTTCTTTCGATTGATCGTGGGATTGACTCACTATGATTTCCTGAATTATGTTCTTCAACTTTCTTCTCTGAGTTCTAGAAAGCCGTTTAATTTCGCCGACGTTCTCATCTGCGGAATATCTTGCTTGACGTAGTTTCTTTTTTCGCTGATTAGCTTCTTCTTCCGCGTTTTTCGACGCCTCTTTTAAGACACCCTTACATCGATGTTGATTTCGCCGAAGTATATCTTAATTGACGTTGAGTGAAGTGTTGCTTGGTTTCGACCATGGCGAAACTAATAAGGCGAAGTCATTTCAACAGCTGATTGCTTTTTTGTCCATGGAAATTTAGCCCGAAGTTGTCAAACTCCATATAAAAAAATTCTCTCTCAAACCCAACGCTGTCAAACTACATATATAAAAAATTTAATGAATTCGCCGCAAAATGAAATAACTTCACCTTATAGTCTATCCGCCTTGGTTTCGACTGTATGTTAGAAGACGGGGATTGACTCACTATGACTTACTGAAGCATCAAGTGTCCTCCTCTGTGCTACCTCCATAGTAGCCTTTTCATATTAGTTTCATTACAGCTTTTGGTCCATTTTTACCTGTTTGACTTTTTGAACCGTGGTCGCGTATATAGATCATTGTTTTAAAAATCGGTTTTTAAATAACACCACTAAAATTTGTCATCAAGTAAATTTATCAAAACCTTTTTTAACTAGAAGAGCTCAAGCTCAAAAATTAACCCTATATAGCCATTTAATAGGCTATATAGGGTGGATTTTTGGAGGCATAATGCTAATCGGCGAATAAGAACTATTATATGACTAATTAAACTCATAAACCACCGTACATTCTTAGATCCCTTTTTTTTATTAACCTCTAAAGTTGTATTCGAAATCCGCTTCGTCGGAACGGTTGATCTTAAATAAAGCACTGGTTCACAGAAAGGAAAAACTTTAAATGACAGTAAAATTGATCGTTAAAATATTGGTGCAAGTTATCAAGTCGTTGTTCATTTCGGAAAGATCGAGTTATATTGTGTGAAAAGCCAATTAAATGACGTGCTACTGAACAATGTTTAAAGTAGACATCGGCAGTAAATTGTAAATGAGCTCTTTTTCTAATTTTTAAATGTATAGAACAAGAGAAGAGTAATCAGAACTCTTTGCTTATCGCAGCTTTAAAGGCAATATTATTCACAACTAATTACTAATTAGTTGTGAGTTAATTTTAAAAATTTAAATTATTTGCTTATTTAAATCATTCTTTTTAAAAATTTTACTTGAAATTATTTTAATGTAATAATTTACTCTTTAAAAACAACACGCATAAAACAAATATAGATATTTATATACAAAAGATAATATAAAAGATATTATCTTTTAAATATAAATGTCTATATTATATTTTTCTGCGGTTTTATTTATTTTATCAAAACAGCTAATAAATTATGATGATATTTATTTAATATTCTGCTTTATTTATAAAAAAAAAGTTTGTAATAAATAAGAATGCGGAACAAAGTGATTTAATATAAAACGGGTTAAAAAGAAACTCAAAAGAACTCTTGAAAAACAGCCCACAGAGAATAGATAAAAATTTAAATGGAGCAAGAATTCAAAGAAAATACTTTCATGTGGAATTCTTCATTGTTTGGTAAGAGATATCTATCTACACAAACGATTTTTTGCTATCAATAAACATATAATTTGACAAAAATCGGTTTTAACAGTGCAAAGAGCTTTATCTTGAAACCCTTTTGCTCTCTTGCTTATATGCACACATATAGAACAGAAGTTGGCTATAGCTAGTCTAGTCTAGTCTATAGTCTAGTCTATAGTCTAGTCTATAGTCTAGTCTATAGTCTAGTCTATAGTCTAGTCTATAGTCTAGTCTATAGTCTAGTCTATAGTCTAGTCTATAGTCTAGTCTATAGTCTAGTCTATAGTCTAGTCTATAGTCTAGTCTATAGTCTAGTCTATAGTCTAGTCTATAGTCTAGTCTATAGTCTAGTCTATAGTCTAGTCTATAGTCTAGTCTATAGTCTAGTCTATAGTCTAGTCTATAGTCTAGTCTATAGTCTAGTCTATAGTCTAGTCTATAGTCTAGTCTATGGTCTAGTCTATAGTCTAGTCTATAGTGTAGTCTATAATCTAATCTGTTATTTCACAACAAGTTCTGCTAAGATTTTGAGAGATTCTTAAACTTTCCTTGCTGGTGTAGTTTAATTTTTATTAATCACTGTAATTTTCCCATGATTAAACGACAATGTATTTGTTAAACACTTCCATATTGTAAAGCAGCAGCCAGTATTTTTAAACAAATTAAAAATGCTATTTAAAAAAAAAAACAATGTTCTTTAAATATACAACCAAAATGTATTAGAATTAATTTGAAAAGAAAAAAATGTTTCATGAACTGAAAATAAACTAAAATTAGAAACACTTCAGTTTTAATAGTTTAATGTTGTTGCTCTAATAAAATCCTAAAAACAAAACACATTTTCAACAAAATTTTGTTAAGCAAAGCGGATTTTTCCTCTAAGATAAATAGAAAGATAGATATTCTTTCCAAGTTTTAGTTTTCATGTTTGAATTACTAAGGCAGGGGGTACTTGAAATGTAATTTTTTCGAGTGAGTTAATTAGAAATTTGTATAGACTACAAACCACACGATACAGGGAGTGGATACATTTAAGTGATAAAATATATATGGGGATACATACTTAGATACATTGGGATACATCTACTAACACTTTATCTAAATGAGTTTTTGATGTATTTTTTTCAGAAGGTTTCAGATGACATGTTTTGTTATTTTTTCTTTTTTCCTTTGCCATGTCTTTTAAGAGTTTTTTATTAATATTTTTGAAATTAAACTGGGCAATTAGTTGTGGGAAATTTTAGACAAGTACAGTTTTAATTTTTACAAATGATTTCAAAGTCTTTTACATTTCAATACAATTTTATTGAAAATAACTTGTTTTTATTCTTATTTGTTTGAAATAAAGCTTAAGAAATGATTTAAAAGTTCGCTTTAAACAAAACCACCTTTCTAAAGAACAATTGAAAATGTATTTTGTTTTTAGCTACTTTTGTTGTTGAAAGCTTAATAATGTTATTAACCTATTTTCGGTTGAAATATTCAAAATAAAAGAATGCGAAATTAATTTAAATTTGTTTAAAATAAGAAAGTCCAGCTGAACATGATTTATCAGGCAAACATTTGCTTTAAACAAAAAATGTGTTATTTGGCAAATTAGATGCATTTGTGGGCACATTGGGAGGAATTTGAATAAAAATTTTCAATGTTTAACAAACACAAAGTCAAATTTAATATTCTCGAAGGTTTCTCAATGCTAAAGCAAGTGTTTGAGAGAAAAAGTTAGAAATACTTTGTTACTATTTTCCTCCTATTGTTGAGGAGGGTTTTATTCTCGAATAGTTTTCAAATCCTCGACAAAAATTGAAAGAATTAAACTTAAATTCATTTCAATTTAAGCCTAATTAATATTAGATTTTTGTTTAAAATTTTTCTTTGTTCATTTTACTCACTCCAACACCACTGTCCATAAGTGTAGTTTCAATATAACTGCATTCTAATCTCACATTAACAATCTCAAAATAATACATTTTGAAATTCAAATAAAAAGAATGATGGCAAAAAACCCGACTTACAATTGCTTCATTAAATATTTTAATTGTTGCTAAGAAAACTTCGGAGAACAAAAAAAAAAAAAATGAAATTACAACTCTTTTAGTTTAGTTTCTTTTACGATTCTGTTGACACAATAATTGTATAAATTCCTAGAAAAAAATATTATCAATAAGGGGAAGACACGGACCGATCGCTCATTAAACAAACCAAAAGAACAAATAATAATGTCAATTCAAAAAAAAAGGAAACAATAAAACATTGTTTTATAAGTATTTATTTATATATAAATATAAAAACAATAAAAAGTGATAAAATATATATAAAAAAGCAAAACAATAAAAAGCATTTTAGAACGTGTTCCCATAAAAAAATACGATTTTTTTAGACATAAACTAGTAGTGCCGTTTTTCGCTTGTTTTCTTCTTGTCGTCTTTATTTTTTTTTTTAGAAATGTTGATTGAAATGAATGTAACATGTTCCATTTTTTATTAATTTAACAGTTTGATTTTAAACTAAAGAAAATTATTTATAAAGTTTTAAAAGAATTGTGAAAAAAAATCCATTAAACTGGCACGAGTCTAGTTTGAATTTGATGATTATCTTGGATGTTTTTTTTTCCATGAGGCTTTAAATGTGTGTAATTAGAAAATAATTAAGTTTTTTTTTAATAGTTTTTTAATAATAAGAATATTAACAAATTATTGAAGACAATCTAAAATAAAATCCAACAAAATATAGCCCAATTCTATCCAGAAATAAGCCGTCTCTTTCTAAATCCTAATCAAATATTTCTATACAGTTTTTTATCCATGGACTCTTTTGACACATTTTGGCGTGTCATAATGACCAAGGTCCATGTCAAAATATTAATAATTTTATTCTTTAGTGTCCCAAAGTGTCCCTTTTGTAAGCGAGAAAAAGAAAGGACAGTCGTTACTTTACTGTCCCCAAGTAATCGATAGTGTAGTTACTTAAAAAACAAGCTTAAGAGAAAATTTTTATTGTCATGTATGAACTATTCTTTGGACTAGCTTTCAGATTATCTCTTTGTAATCTATGGAGTGGCGATTGATATTCTCCTAGGATAGGAACATGTTAAAACAGTTATTCACCGGAATAGTCTGGTGGCTGAGGGTAACCCTAAGTGGGGTAGGTTAAATAGCTAGTTCGGAAATGTCCCCAAATTGTTCAAATAAATATCTAATACTAAAAGATAAAGACTCCGGAGAATTTCAAAGTCAATGATAAGAAATGATTTCATTTATCGATATCTAGAAAATAGTTAATCAGCAATAAAGGAACTCAAATGAACTGCTCTTAGAGTTAACAGCTCTTTGAACCTTGTCTTATATCTTATCTTTACGATATCAGTTCATAATTATCATGATATCAGTAAAAGTTTGCTCATTAATTGTTAAAATGTAACATGAACCTTCTACATAGGTTAAGCTCGCCTAGGGTTAATTGGGACTATCACCTCGGAAAGTCGAATATGTATATGTTCAAGTAAATTTCTAAGAGAAAAATGTACAGATTCTGGAGAATGCAACGTAGAAAATTGGTTATCAATATTATATGGATCGTTTTTATTTTGTCGATATCTAGAAAATAGTTAATCAGCAATAATAATGACTCAACTGTGCAGCTCCTATTGTGTCTTGACCTTTGAACCTTACCTAACTTAAAGATCAGTTCGTGGATGAAAACAATGTTTATTCTTTAGAAAAATCTGCTCATTACTTCTGTTAGAACGCAACAAGAAACCTTCTAAATAGGTCTCTAGTTAAGTCCGTCTAGGGTTGTTTGGGACTATCCTCTCGGATTGCTGGATAGTTAAATACGGTATTAGGCTAAATGCCTAAGAGACTAAATGTCTAAGAGAAAAAGATACAGATTCTGGAGAATTTCAAAGAAACGTGTTTAACATGGATCGCTTGCTCTTAGAGTGTCCGGCCCTTTGAACCTTGTCTATCTTAAAGATATCTGTTCGGGAATGAAAACAAAGTTTATTCTTTTGAAAAGTCTCTTCATTACTTTTATTAGAACGTAATAAAAAACCATCTACATAGGCCGGTCTAGAATTGCTTGGAACTATCCCCTCGAACTGCTGGATAGTTAAAGATCGAATAAGTATTTGTTCAAGTAAAGGTCTAAGAGGAAAAGATACATAATTCGTAGAATTTCAAAATGAATGATAGGCAAATTGGTTATCAATATTACATGGATCGCTTCTATTTTATCGATATCTAGAAAGGAGTTAATCAGAAATTAAATGGACTCAAATGAGCTGCTGATAGGGGGGCCGGAATCTTACATAAACTAAAGACATCATCAGTTCGCGAAAACAATGTTTATTAATTAGAAAAGTCTTCTTATTACTTATGTTAGAACGTAACAAACCTATATAGATCTCCAGTTATGCCTGCCTGTGTAGTCGATATCATTAAAGTTGTTAATCAACAATCAGCCCTTTGAACCATACCTAACTTAAAGATATCAGTTCGCGAATGAAAACGAAGTTTATTATTAAGAAACCTCTGCTCACAAAATAAAATATCATTAGACGACTTATTACTTCTGTCAATAAGTAGAAAGGATCATCTATATAGTAAAGTTTCCAGTAAAGACGGACTTAGCGGTTAGACTCCGGATCCCCTTTTAGAATTTAATCCAAATTAAAATAACAAATAAATTGGTTTATATGTAGAACCTATCCCAAAAAAAATCGACGATATGCAATCGATGTCAGCTATTTAAGAAGTCTACAGAAAACTCTGCCGTTAAGACCTTTTAAGAAACTTATAATCCAATTCCTTATTATATATTGGACTCCAAGCGATAAACAACCAATGTTAAACGGCAGGTTCTTTACATCAAACACGATTGTTGTGCTACGATAACTTTCCAAAATCTATAATATGTAATCGGAAAAAGATAGGTCTCCAGTAAAAGTGGTCTAAGCTGTTAGATTTCAGAATGAAAGTTAAGATCACGATATGTTTAAGTTTGAGCAAAGTTGTGTTTCGATAACTCTTAAGAACCTACTATATGGAGTAGGAAAAAATGCCAATGTCGGATGAAAGAGGACGCTTTTAGAGTTTTATAAAAAAAAAAACGAAGAAATCAGTAGGTCTTTTCAGGGTTATGATGGAACATCATGGAAGTTACAACCCCGTTACTGTTTAAAACAGTATCACTAAAAATAAAGGAATATCATAACAAAGTTTGCAAGAAATGAATTCTTCTTGACATATGTATGTCAAACTGTGATGACAGTTTGAAAGCAAAAATGTTGACAGTCCGAATTAGAAAAAAAATACAATCAAAGAGTTTATAAGATAATCCGCTTAAATTTCCAACCGGGTTTGATATATTTCCTCGAAATCTTAAATCCAACCAACACACATGATATTTTTGATGACTAAAAGAATGTTTTTTTTTTAAGTCTAAATATAAACATGACTTTAAAGAAAAGGAAATTAAAAACTTCTTTTATGGACTTAAACATTCTTGTTGTTATTGTTGTACTTTAAAGTACTGGTACTTATTTTAAGAGAGACAGACAGGTCTAACTTCAAAAATCTATATAAGTAAAGAACAGGGAATATATAATAAAAAATCAAAAGTCAGACAAACTGAGAGATATATAAAGAGAGAGAGCGGAGAAATACAAGAAACATAAGAAAGATTAACTAAGAAATTAAGAAAATGTAAGAAGAAGAAAAACACTTACCCTTCTGGGTTTGGATTCAACCATTTGTTCAACTTCAATACCGTCTGACATCTTGTTACAGTTGCTTTTATTGTTGTTGGTTTTTGGAGTAGTAGTAGTTGTTGTTTTTGTTGCACTTAACTGAAGGCGATTTAACTTTAGTTTTGTTATACTGTTCTCAGTCACACACTACTTGTATATGTTCCTTTTACTGATTCTGATTATTCCACAGACTTTGTTGAGACGACAATGATGATGTTGCTGCTGCTGCTGGTGATGATGATGATGTTGAGATGCTGCTGCACGTTTGTCGTTTTAGTTCTTTTTATGATTCTTTAAGAGTCCCGCTTTATTGTTACAATGCCGGTTTTTGTTAAATTTTTTTTTCGTTTCTTTTCAATAATTTTTATTTAGCACACAACCACAATGTATGTGTTTCAATCGTCAAGAAGTGGGAAAAAAGTGAACTGATGTTGGGGAACGATATTTTTTCTTCTTTCTTAAACAGAAATTATATTTTTTGCGTTATATTTTTTTATAAAAAAAAATCATATTTTCAATGAAATGTAGAGGAGGAAGTCCAATAACAACACTGAACTGTAAACGTACAAAAATACAAGAAATTGAAACAATCTAGAAGTTATTTAAACAGATAAAGAAACTTTAACAAAGAATGTACAAAGAAAAATCTAAAGAATTTTTAATTTCTTTTGATACAAATAAAACAAGAACCGCCTAGATTCTTAAAACAAAAATTTAAACCAAAGAATCAAGGGGGTCCTTTAAAAAACAAATTCAAAACAATGACCCTAAACCACACACACACCTTTTTTGGTTTTGTAACTTTGTAATTTATTACTTTTTTTCTAGCAATTAAAAAAAAAAACAACGGTTTTTCAGAATTCAAATTTTATTTTGAAAATTTATTTGCTTTTTCTCAGTTTTACGCGTTTAACACGTCTTGTTCGTTCAAATGTTACTCACGAATAAAACGTCAAACTTGTGATTTGACTATAAACGGACTCCCAACAACTGAACTAAACTCGTAATAAATGCTACAATACAACCAAGCAACCAGACCAGACAACAACAACAACTGCTGCAGTGGCAGCATAAACAAACTCAAGTGATATGAAGTCGCCGCAAAAATACAATAAACTCCACATACACACAGATACTTACAACTACAATCTGACGATTTGTGTAAAGCACTGCTGATAACCCAACAGACAAATTTAAACACAAACGATAACAACCGTTTCTTTTTACAAGAGAAAACTACAAAATTTGTAAAGATTTTAAAAATTTACTCCAAAAATTCTCTCTGTCTTAATTTAAAGACTCATTCCTCCACTCACAATTTTAATTAATGAAGCATTGTCTCTTGTATCTTTGTTGTTGTGTTTGGAAGTGTGCATCTTTTCCAATTGGGTATTCATTTTGTAGTTTGTTTAAGAAATGCAATTTCAGCGACAGACTACAACCACTAGATGTAAAAATAATGTTGTACACTAATCATTTATAGAACTAATGAGGACTTTCCATTGTCATTCTTTTATGATCGAGTTATAGTATAATATATTATTATATAGAAATACTAATGTTTGTTCAATATATTATAAAATTTGGTTGCCTCTGCTTAGAGGGATGGGGTTCAATATTCCTCAGAGATTCTGGGTTGTTACAACGGACTCGGTTTCATGAATTAGATTAGAATATAATTCGTGTTAACAGTAGACAGGTAGATAGACAGACATGAACATGGCTAAATCGTCTAAGAATCTAGAAAGGACCCAGAATATATATACCAATAATTCTTATAAACGGAAAGACCAAATCAAAATATAAAAATCGACGGTCCATGTTCAAGAACTTTTCTAAAGTAGGTACTCGAGCTATCCAATCTCTGACCATTGCTGCCCCGTTGCTTAACTTCCGAGATGTAAAAACATCACTCCCGTTTACAAACACGCAGATGGATTGGCCTCTGAAAGACGTATTCGGTAGTCGGGAACACGAATCCATCAAATAAGCCGAGGACTTTGTTCTTACTCACAGAGATCACACTGTGGCAAATCTGGTTTGAACAGAGTTTTCCCTGAACATACCTGGACAAGGAAGGAAAATTCAATGGTATCACTTGTATAAGATACCTTTCATCCATCATCATTCAAGCCATCACACATCTCATTCATCCGACACAATCACTCTAGGTATACGGGCGGGTAAGATCCGTTTAGCCCTACATTCATCCTTTATCTTATACATTTAACATAAACTCATTTCCAACGCTTAGTCACTCTTCTTTGGGGTATCTGTTTACTTCGGCAACAGCACCGAACTTATCCCGAATTATAGATTTCACCGTGCATCAGTGCTTTAACCGACATTCTCTTCCTGTGAATTTGGGTTTAAACCATAGCCACTACGTGGATCCCGAAGGAACCTCAACCAAATGACCAGGCAGGACAAAGTCCTGCGGGCAACTGGTCACCCGTAGTACCAGATTATTTGGTTATCTGGTTCCGCCCCATGTCAAATCATTCCAAGGAAGGGGATTTCCGGCAGACTAGAGGCATTGATAGCACCTCCTTTTTCCGGGATTGCAATCACACCAAGATGGGATCTTTCATCAAGGTAAAATGCCCCCGCAGGGCGGCACTGGAGACAAATAAGAAAATCGTTCAAATCGGATCATTTGAAGACCTTCATCGACATGGGAGCTTATGCCAATTCCTGTTCTTAGATCAGCTATAAGCAAAAGTGTCCATAATATGAATATTATTTTTTAAACGTTTTAAAGTGATTTCCGTAAAAAGGGATTTATACGAAAGCTTTACTTTTATGCTGGGGCTAGATGAATCGATTTCAAACAGGGTCCATCCTTAGTAATCTTCAAAATTGCGATTTGTAGTTTGATCACAAAACTATAGGGGAGTAGGATATAATTATAAAATCACAATATGCGTCCTGTGAGAACGCTGGGATATTATGGTAAATACATCTGTTTTCTTTAACTAACTGAACCTTTGGGTTGGTTCTCTTAATTGTCCGAACTGTCATTAGGCTGAAGCTTAAAAACTCGCATGTAAATTTAGTGCGAAATAGACGCGAGAATCCTACACTGGACGTCTCTGTATATCTTTTGGTCCTTTTGAGAATCAATCTGTCCTTTGATTAGATCTGTTGGTGATAGAACATATCATTAATGAAGTTTGTCCCCGAGATACCTTCCGACATTCTCATATACATCAACATCCGACACACAATCACTCTAGGTATACAGACAGGTAAGATCCGTATACCCCTAAATTAATTAGAATTTTCTGAAATTTAATTAGAAAGTTCTATATAATTAGTAATGGTGTAATCGCTTGATTTGGTAACTCGGGGATAAGGTATTTGTTGAGACATTTCAAGCCCAGGAATTATATGTGAGCAGCTTGTTATGTTACTATAACCTCTCTAATTATCCTTCTGCATCTTAACGTACAACGTTTACATTGTAATCCTCCTCCTTTTACGGGGAATGAAAACAATAAAACAACAACTAACACTGACTACACACCAGCACGTTGTGTAGTATTAAAAACCCTGTATTTTTTCCCAGTCGTCTCCAACCCAGTATTTTGTCTGACATTGTAGTTTTATTTTAATTTTTATTGTTGTTGTTGCTGCTGTTTTTCACTGTCTACATGTGTTGTTATTGCGTTTTCTCTTTCATTTATTTGTATTTGTGTCTGGTTGTGATAAAAACGTTCCTTTTTCGTTGTTGTTGTTCATATTCCTCCCAATATTTTTGGGTGTATTTCGGGGTCCGTTTGTGAGTTTTTGTGTGCATGCAGTTTTTTTCTCATTTGCTTTTCTGAATGTCAGCATGTTGTTGTTGTTTTTTTTGGTTCGCATTGAGTTTTGAATTTAATTTTAAATATTCAGCTTAAATTTGTAAATTAAGTAATTTTTTCATGTTGATTTTTTTTTTAATTTTGATAATTTTTATGTAAGAATACGTGTGTGTGCACAAGAGTTATCATAACTGTTGTTTTTGTACATGAAAATTTATTGATTTTCAATGCAGGAAAATTGCTTAATATAGGGGTATAATTTGGAAACTTATGAAACTGTTTGTTTCTTCAATATACATAACTTCATTTTTAGAGTTAATGAAAATTTAATTAGCATTGAAATTTTGTAATATATTAAAACAATATTGATAGGGGTTTAGGAATTAAACTCAATTTTAGTATTGGCTTTTAGTTTTAAGGAAAAACTTAACATTCTTTAAATAATTGTTGAAATATGAATAATTTTCACACATTCCATTCAAAATATGTACATACATATATTTAATTAAGCGGAATGTTATTAATTAGTTTTAATTCATTATATTTTGTTAGGTTAGACAATATACTATACTATATACACGACTATATACACGACTATATATATATACTAGACTGTATTCTAGATTATAGACTAGACTAGACTAGACTATAGACTAGACTAGACTAGACTATAGACTAGACTATAGACTAGACTATAGACTAGACTATAGACTAGACTATAGACTAGACTATAGACTAGACTATAGACTAGACTATAGACTAGACTATAGACTAGACTATAGACTAGACTATAGACTAGACTATAGACTAGACTATAGACTAGACTATAGACTAGACTATAGACTAGACTATAGACTAGACTATAGACTAGACTATAGACTAGACTATAGACTAGACTATAGACTAGACTATAGACTAGACTATAGACTAGACTATAGACTAGACTATAGACTAGACTATAGACTAGACTAGACTATAGACTAGACTATAGACTAGACTATAGACTAGACTATAGACTAGACTATAGACTAGACTATAGACTAGACTAGACTAGACTAGACTATAGACTGACTATAGACTAGACTATAGACTAGACTATAGACTAGACTATAGACTAGACTATAGACTAGACTATAGACTAGACTATAGACTAGACTATAGACTAGACTATAGACTAGACTATAGACTAGACTATAGACTAACTATAGACTAGACTATAGACTAGACTATAGACTAGACTATAGACTAGACTATAGACCTAGACTATAGACTAGACTATAGACTAGACTTATAGACTAGACTATAGACTAGACTATAGACTAGACTATAGACTAGACTATAGACTAGACTATAGACTAGACTATAGACTAGATTATAGACTAGACTATAGACTAGACTAGACTATACTAGACTATAGACTAGACTATAGACTAGACTATAGACTAGACTATAGACTAGACTATAGACTAGACTATAGACTATAGACTAGACTATAGACTAGACTATAGACTAGACTATAGACTACACTATAGACTAGATTATAGACTAGACTATAGACTAGACTATAGACTAGACTATAGACTATAGACTAGACTATAGACTAGACTATAGACTAGACTATAGACTAGACTATAGACTAGACTATAGACTAGACTATAGACTATAGACTAGACTATAGACTAGACTATAGACTAGACTATAGACTACACTATAGACTAGACTATAGACTAGACTATAGACTAGACTATAGACTAGACTATAGACTAGACTATAGACTAGACTATAGACTAGACTATAGACTAGACTATAGACTAGACTATAGACTAGACTATAGACTAGACTATAGACTAGACTATAGACAGACTATAGACTAGACTATAGACTAGACTATAGACTAGACTATAGACTAGACTATAGACTAGACTATAGACTAGACTATAGACTAGACTATAGACTATAGACTAGACTATAGACTAGACTATAGACTAGACTATAGACTAGACTATAGACTAGACTATAGACTAGACTATAGACTGGACTATAGACTAGACTATAGACTAGACTATAGACTAGACTATAGACTAGACTATAGACTAGACTATAGACTAGACTATAGACTAGACTATAGACTAGACTATAGACTAGACTATAGACTAGACTATAGACTAGACTATAGACTAGACTATAGACTAGACTATAGACTAGACTATAGACTAGACTATAGACTAGACTATAGACTAGACTATAGACTAGACTATAGACTAGACTATAGACTAGACTATAGACTAGACTAGACTATCTAGACTATAGACTAGACTATAGACTATAGACTAGACTATAGACTAGACTATAGACTAGACTATAGACTACACTATAGACTAGATTATAGACTAGACTATAGACTAGACTATAGACTAGACTATAGACTATAGACTAGACTATAGACTAGACTATAGACTAGACTATAGACTAGACTATAGACTAGACTATAGACTAGACTATAGACTAGACTATAGACTAGACTATAGACTAGACTATAGACTAGACTATAGACTAGACTATAGACTAGACTATAGACTAGACTATAGACTAGACTATAGACTAGACTATAGACTAGATTATAGACTAGACTATAGACTAGACTATAGACTAGACTATAGACTATAGACTAGACTATAGACTAGACTATAGACTAGACTATAGACTAGACTATAGACTATAGACTAGACTATAGACTAGATTATAGACTAGACTATAGACTAGACTATAGACTAGATTATAGACTAGACTATAGACTAGACTATAGACTAGACTATAGACTATAGACTAGACTATAGACTAGACTATAGACTAGACTATAGACTAGACTATAGACTAGACTATAGACTATAGACTAGACTATAGACTAGACTATAGACTAGACTATAGACTACACTATAGACTAGACTATAGACTACACTATAGACTAGACTATAGACTAGACTATAGACTAGACCATAGACTAGACTATAGACTAGACTATAGACTAGACTATAGACTAGACTATAGACTAGACCATAGACTAGACTATAGACTAGACTATAGACTAGACTATAAACTATTAGTTATTACATTATTAGTTAATAAAGAAAACTACACTTTGTCCTTCAGTAATGAGTCACTCATTCTACAGTTCATATTCATACTACATATATGTAATTATATGTATACATATGTATGTATACATACATATATTCTAATATCGTTCATAAATACAGAAGTGTGTATTTTTAAAACTTTATCAGTAAAATATAAAAACAAACTAATGGTTAATATTATAGAAACAGACCTACATTAACAGGGATGTCAATAAGTTGACTCTTCAAAAGTCTTGTGGTTTTTTTTTTTTTGCATATGTGGGTTATTTAAATAAAGGTGCTGCTTTGGCCCACTCAATGGCGTTAAGTGTGTTTTTTGTATTATAATAAGAATAAATATAAACAAGAAACTAGAACTTTGATTTGATAAGAATGTTAAACTAATAGTAATTATTTTATTTTGCTAACATTAAGGGTATTCAGAAACATAATTGCCTTGTATGTAAACGATTGAAATTAAAACGTAGTCTTGTAATTAAAATGATTTATGATCATTTTTTTTTTCAGACTGAAACATCTATCTTGAAATATTTGCAACCTTTTGTAAAAGTATGTTTCCTTTAAGAGAATATCCTTTGTAAAGTTATTATATTATTAGTAAATAATTTTTTTGTAAATAAATATTTATCATGATTATTATCTTAAGAAACTGGGTGCAGCAACACAAATGTTTTGTTAAATGTGAGATATTTGATTATTTCTAATATTTGGTAAAATAATTTCGGTATATTATCTTCTACATCTTTTATTTTTTTATAATTTTGCTGTTTTTTGCAGCAAATTTTTCTATTTACATAATTATCTATGTTAGTTTTTGCAAATCATTTGTTTGACAAATAAACATCCATCATAGGCAGTTTTAGATAATGTCATAGTGATTAGTGTTCATTAGACTAGTTCTAAGTACTCTGGAAAACAAAACTCCATCATTGGCTTTATCATGTCAATCAATATGGCTATTCAATCCGAAATTGTTATTTTCTTATACTACATTGCACTTCCTAGAAATGAGACCCGTTTAAATTAAATTAATGTTTTTATTTATAACGGTTTTGGTTTTTACTTTTAATGGTTTTTTTATTTCAAAATGTTATACAAAAGTTTAGTTGGAATTTAAAGCTTCGTTACCGTTACCCTTGAATAATTATAACTATGTTATATTCATAGAAAACTTTACGCAAAACCAACTGTTATATAACTACGAAAAATCTAATAAATTCGTAAAAATTTAGTACATTACCATTTTTACGATATTAAGAGAAACAGCGAATAGTTTACTCCCCGTAACAGGGTTTATAACATTTAACAGTGTGTACATATGTATAACATTTTGTAATTGCCATAACTTTCACCGAATGTGTCTGTGGAATACACAAAAGAGACACAATACAATGTATCCGCAGCAAGGAAAACACAGCAACTTTACTAAATGTTGCTAAACATTTTCGGTTGTTCAACAAATGTTAAGTGTTTACTTAAAAGATACATGTTGTTTTTGGAATAGTTTTGTTGATTAGTGGTGAGCTTCAGTGAATGTTGCTGTTATTATGTACAACAACATATTATGGGGGATTATGTTGCTGACAATGATGACAATTTCGTGAGAAATATAAGCTGAGTTAATTCAGTAAATATGTATCTATGTATGTATGTATCTATGTATGTATGTATGTATCTATGTATGTATGTATGTATGTATGTATGTATGTATGTATGTATGTATGTATGTATGTATGTATGTATGTATGTATGTATGTATGTATGTATGTATGTATGTATGTATGTATGTATGTATGTATGTATGTATGTAGTATGTATGTATGTATGTATGTATGTATGTATGTATGTATGTATGTATGTATGTATGTATGTATGTATGTATGTTATGTATGTATGTATGTATGTATGTATGTATGTATGTATGTATGTATGTATGTATGTATGTATGTATGTATGTATGTATGTATGTATGTATGTATGTATGTATGTATGTATGTATGTATGTATGTATGTATGTATGTATGTATGTATGTATGTATGTATGTATGTATGTATGTATGTATGTATGTATGTATGTATGTATGTATGTATGTATGTATGTATGTATGTATGTATGTATGTATGTATGTATGTATGTATGTATGTATGTATGTATGTATGTATGTATGTATGTATGTATGTATGTATCTATCTATCTATCTATCTATCTATCTATCTATCTATCTATCTATCTATCTATCTATCTATCTATCTATCTATCTATCTATCTATCTATCTATCTATCTATCTATCTTCTATCTATCTGTCAATCTATCTGTCTATCTATATATCTATTTATATATCGAATTACTTATTTATTCAACCTCAAACTTTTGTATACAGTTCCTTCAAATAAAAACTGCACTATAAATACTATTTACAGAGTATTTTACCTAAACAGCAGGTCGCTATAATTCTAGAAACTTGATTTATCTTAATTTTAAAAGAAACATTTTCAGATTTTTTCTGTTGAAATTTGAGAAATAGTCTGAATTTTATATACTATACTTATATACATATGTATGTAATACTTTAAGACTGTTAAGATCAGAAAGTTTTGTCCGATAAGAACTTATTTTTACCGATTTCTGATACACGTTTGCGTAATTAATATTTCATTTGTATAATACTTAAAAAAATTCAATACAATATATTTTCAATTCTTTGTTCCAAAAATTTAATTTAACCCATTTTTATAATTCTATTTTCATTACCATTCAATGATAAGTTTATCTGCCTTTAACCTGTTTTGTTACGATTAAATTCACTCAGCACTTGTCCCAAAGCGTTACAACAATGTGCTTAAATCTTGTCTTTGTTGTTTGTGGTGGCATAAGTAGATATTTTCCTTTTTTCTTTGTCTTCAGGTTTTTGTTGTTTATCAAGGATACAATGGTGTATTATTTTTCTTCCTTTTTACACAAAAAAATAATCGTGGAATTTTTTTCTCTTCAGTGTGTCAAAGGCTTGTGCTACGTCTCGTGTTTTGTTGTGACTTTCATGTAGGAAAACATTTTTTGATTAAATTTTACGAGCTTTCTGGGCGCATAATAT
>NW_023994815.1:92500-215906 GCF_015586225.1 Lucilia sericata
TTGCTCCCCTCCTCCCCCGCTCCCCCCATGTATGTTTGTTAGACTATTTTCATACGTTCAAACCATACATAGTTTTTTCCCTTCTACATATTCGCCAACAGCCATTTTTCCATATCTGCATCATCTATCAAACCACCTGTCCACGATATAATTTGTTTGTAGTTCTTCTTGTGCATGTCCATTACAACTTGGACATTTTCCCTATTTTTACGCAAATGGTCGAGTACCATTTGACCGCGTGTATGTGTACCATTCAATTCGACTGTGGCATGGTAGAGACGTTGTTTGGCAATAGCCAATTTTTTAAAACAATAAGCTGCCACTAGTATGGCATCGCAAACAATCCATTTGACAAAACCTTTAGGTAAATAGACAGCATACTCCGCCGTATTCATAAGTTGCATGGCTTTTGTCTCCACTTTGCCCAGAACGTTAATGCGCCAGTCCTGTTAGAGCATGAAAATTAAAATATATTGTTTTTGGAAAATTAGGAAATTTTTCATTATTTATGAAATTACCATTTCTAAGTTCATTTCACCGTCAACACAAGATTCCCAGGGCAGCACTGTGAGGTCATGTTCTTTGACACTTTCGAAAACAATGTGAGCAGCTTCGGGATCCATCATAAAATTAAATTCTGCACATTTGGTTAAATTACCTTTGCCTAAAGATAAAATAGAAAAATAGTTTTTAAATTTTCACTATTTTACGGGATAGGTCTCATTAAACTCACCTTTATAATTGCCACCCATTACATAGATATTACGAACTTTACTCAAAAACTCATTGCCATACATATTGATACAAGTGGCGAAATTTGTCAAAGGACCCACCAATATGAAATCAATCATATTTGGATACTGAAAAGAAAACCTTTTTTAAAATATACTTAACCGTTTGAATTCCAAAACCATAAAAACTTACCATACAAACCATAGAGTACATGGCATTAACCGCATGTTGGGTTTGTGGTAAAGTTGAGACAACTTCGGGTAAATCGGAAATATCACCAAAACCATCGACACCATAAGCATAACGATTGCATTCCCAGTTACGGGGTAAAAGGGGATTTTTACAGCCCCTATAAACGGGAATCTGTAAATGAATATATGTATGTATATGATGTTATATATTATTAGGATTCTTTATAGCTTCCCCAGAGGAAAGGGGAATTAGTCTTACAACTGATCCCTCTGGGAAAATTGCTTCTAAGATTTTGTAAAAAATAACTTGTGTTTTTATTGGAAAATAATAGTGGGAGAAAAATTTCCCCAAAATATACTTACATCCAATCTATCCACACTTTCCAATACTCTCAAAGTATTTCGGACACAACTATCCACATCGGTATTGCCCTGCACACAGGTGATTGCCAATAGTTTATAAGCATCTGGTAGGCTCTCTCTCTCCTTATCGGTTTTAACATTCTGTGAAAGTTTTTGAAACAATTGCTCACCTTTGATGAGCATAAGAAGACCCCAAGCATCATCAATACCAACATCACAGTCGTAAATAACGAAACCACCAGCAGTTGACATTATTTTTGAATTGGTTTTTTCGGTTTTGGGGTTTAAAATGTTTTTATTTTGTTGTTGCTGCTTTTTTCGTTGTTGTTGTGATAATCGGGCCGGAATTTTTAAAGCCTATAAGAAAAAAAATTGTAGAAAACTTTTTATAATCTTATATTTATTTAAAAAACATGCCATGAACACCTTGTAGTTTGACCTTTGACCTCAACAGTTAATGGTTTAAGATTGTCCGTTTAATAAAAAAAAACTTCGGAAATATATTTGTTATTATCTAGATATAATAGCCTGAAAATATTTTCGTGTTTAACAGTTAAGTATTAAGACGCATTATCTGAAATATAATGCGTCTTCCCGAAATCCGCCGAATTAAAATGCCATTTCGATTTCTTTAAAATAAAAGGCAAAAATAATTAATAGCAAAAAACTAGTTAATAAAATTAATTATTAAAATTTGTAGTTTTATTGGTTTGGTTAGCTTTTGTTGTTGTTAAATTTAATGGATAATACTTAGTTTCCCTGAAGAATTTCAACATTAGGTTGGGCTATCAAAACTGATCGAACTTTTATGTTCGACATAAATATGCATGTATTGTTCGTCGATATGTTCTTATATATTAGATCGAAAACAAAGTCGCTGTTGAGATCGTAAAAAAAACAGTTGATTATAATTTAATATTATGTGGATATTTTAGTAAACTTATTATCTGATTTCTCAGAGTTTAAAAGCTAAAACCATGAATATATGCACAATATTTTTGTGCTTTTTCAATGACTTGAAGAACTTGTTTCAAAATAGTTAACAAAGCTTGGATTGTTTAAATACAAATGGTCTACAGTCTAGTCTAAGTCTAGTCTATAGTCTAGTCTAAAGTCTAGTCTATAGTCTAGTCTATAGTCTAGTCTATAGTCTAGTCTATAGTCTAGTCTATAGTCTAGTCTATAGTCTAGTCTATAGTCTAGTCTATAGTCTAGTCTATAGTCTAGTCTATAGTCTAGTCTAGTCTATAGTCTAGTCTAGTCTATAGTCTAGTCTATAGTCTAGTCTATAGTCTAGTCTAGTCTATAGTCTAGTCTATCTATGTCTTAGTCTAGTCTAGTCTATAGTCTAGTCTATAGTCTAGTCTATAGTCTAGTCTATAGTCTAGTCTATAGTCTAGTCTATAGTCTAGTCTATAGTCTAGTCTATAGTCTAGTCTATAGTCTAGTCTATAGTCTAGTCTATAGTCTAGTCTATAGTCTAGTCTATAGTCTAGTCTATAGTCTAGTCTATAGTCTAGTCTATAGTCTAGTCTATAGTCTAGTCTATAGTCTAGTCTATAGTCTAGTCTATAGTCTAGTCTATAGTCTAGTCTATAGTCTAGTCTATAGTCTAGTCTATAGTCTAGTCTATAGTCTAGTCTATAGTCTAGTCTATAGTCTAGTCTATAGTCTAGTCTATAGTCTAGTCTATAGTCTAGTCTATAGTCTAGTCTATAGTCTAGTCTATAGTCTAGTCTATAGTCTAGTCTATAGTCTAGTCTATAGTCTAGTCTATAGTCTAGTCTATAGTCTAGTCTATAGTCTAGTCTATAGTCTAGTCTATAGTCTAGTCTATAGTCTAGTCTATAGTCTAGTCTATAGTCTAGTCTATAGTCTAGTCTATAGTCTAGTCTATAGTCTAGTCTATAGTCTAGTCTATAGTCTAGTCTATAGTCTAGTCTATAGTCTAGTCTATAGTCTAGTCTATAGTCTAGTCTATAGTCTAGTCTATAGTCTAGTCTATAGTCTAGTCTATAGTCTAGTCTATAGTCTAGTCTATAGTCTAGTCTATAGTCTAGTCTATAGTCTAGTCTATAGTCTAGTCTACAGTCTAGTCTATAGTCTAGTCTATAGTCTAGTCTATAGTCTAGTCTATAGTCTAGTCTATAGTCTAGTCTATAGTCTAGTCTATAGTCTAGTCTATAGTCTAGTCTATAGTCTAGTCTATAGTCTAGTCTATAGTCTAGTCTATAGTCTAGTCTATAGTCTAGTCTATAGTCTAGTCTATAGTCTAGTCTATAGTCTAGTCTATAGTCTAGTCTATAGTCTAGTCTATAGTCTAGTCTATAGTCTAGTCTATAGTCTAGTCTATAGTCTAGTCTATAGTCTAGTCTATAGTCTAGTCTATAGTCTAGTCTATAGTCTAGTCTATAGTCTAGTCTATAGTCTAGTCTATAGTCTAGTCTATAGTCTAGTCTATAGTCTAGTCTATAGTCTAGTCTATAGTCTAGTCTATAGTCTAGTCTATAGTCTAGTCTATAGTCTAGTCTATAGTCTAGTCTATAGTCTAGTCTATAGTCTAGTCTATAGTCTAGTCTATAGTCTAGTCTATAGTCTAGTCTATAGTCTAGTCTATAGTCTAGTCTATAGTCTAGTCTATAGTCTAGTCTATAGTCTAGTCTATAGTCTAGTCTATAGTCTAGTCTATAGTCTAGTCTATAGTCTAGTCTATAGTCTAGTCTATAGTCTAGTCTATAGTCTAGTCTATAGTCTAGTCTATAGTCTAGTCTATAGTCTAGTCTATAGTCTAGTCTATAGTCTAGTCTATAGTCTAGTCTATAGTCTAGTCTATAGTCTAGTCTATAGTCTAGTCTATAGTCTAGTCTATAGTCTAGTCTATAGTCTAGTCTATAGTCTAGTCTATAGTCTAGTCTATAGTCTAGTCATAGTCTAGTCTATAGTCTAGTCTATAGTCTAGTCTATAGTCTAGTCTATAGTCTAGTCTATAGTCTAGTCTATAGTCTAGTCTATAGTCTAGTCTATAGTCTATAGTCTAGTCTATCGTCTAGTCTATAGTCTAGTCTATAGTCTAGTATCTGTCTAGTCTATAGTCTAGTCTATAGTCTAGTTCTACTAGTCTAGTCTATAGTCTAGTCTATTGTTCTTAGCTCCTAGTCTAGTCACAGTCAGCTATAGTCTAGTCTATAGTCTAGTCTATAGTCTAGTTCATAGGTCTAGTCTATAGTCTAGTCTATAGTCTAGTCTATAGTCTAGTCTTAGTCTAGTCTATAGTCTAGTCTATAGTCTAGTCTATAGGTTTAGTCTATAGTCTAGTCTATTAGTCTAGTCTATAGTCTAGTCTATAGTCTAGTCTATAGTCTAGTCTATGTCTAGTCTATAGTCTAGTCTATAGTCTAGTCTATAGTCTAGTCTATAGTCTAGTCTATAGTCTAGTCTATAGTCTAGTCTATAGTCTAGTTATAGTCTAGTCTATAGTCTAGTCTATAGTCTAGTCTATAGTCTAGTCTATAGTCTAGTCTATAGTCTAGTCTATAGTCTAGTCTACTAGTCTAGTCTATAGTCTAGTCTATAGTCTGTCTAGGCTAGTCTATAGTCTAGTCTATAGTCTAGTCTATAGTCTAGTCTATAGTCTAGTCTATAGTCCTAGTCTAGTCTATAGTCTAGTCTATAGTCTAGTCTATAGTCTAGTCTATAGTCTAGTCTATAGTCTAGTCTATAGTCTAGTCTATAGTCTAGTCTATAGTCTAGTCTATAGTCTAGTCTATAGTCTAGTCTATAGTCTAGTCTATAGTCTAGTCTATAGTCTAGTCTATAGTCTAGTCTATAGTCTAGTCTATAGTCTAGTCTATAGTCTAGTCTATAGTCTAGTCTATAGTCTAGTCTATAGTCTAGTCTATAGTCTAGTCTATAGTCTAGTCTATAGTCTAGTCTATAGTCTAGTCTATAGTCTAGTCTATAGTCTAGTCTATAGTCTAGTCTATAGTCTAGTCTATAGTCTAGTCTATAGTCTAGTCTATAGTCTAGTCTATAGTCTAGTCTATAGTCTAGTCTATAGTCTAGTCTCTAGTCTAGTCTATAGTCTAGTCTATAGTCTAGTCTATAGTCTAGTCTCTAGTCTAGTCTATAGTCTAGTCTATAGTCTAGTCTCTAGTCTAGTCTATAGTCTAGTCTCTATAGTCTAGTCTATAGTCTAGTCTATAGTCTAGTCTAAGTCTAGTCTATAGTCTAGTCTATAGTATAGTCTATCGTCTAGTCTATAGTCTAGTCTATAGTCTAGTCTATAGTCTAGTCAAGTCAGTCTATAGTCTAGTCTATAGTCTAGTCTATAGTCTAGTCTATAGTCTAGTCTATAGTCTCGTCTATAGTCTAGTCTATTAGTCTAGTCTATAGTCTAGTCTATAGTCTAGTCTATAGTCTAGTCTATAGTCTAGTCTATAGTCTAGTCTATAGTCTAGTCTAGTCTAGTCTATAGTCTAGTCTACAGTCTAGTCTATAGTCTATAGTCTAGTCTATAGTCTAGTCTATACTCCAGTTTATGGTCTAGTCTATAGTCTTCTCTAGTCCATTAAACCATTCTTACAAAGACTTACCAGAAGATGTTCAATACCTATTTGTTTTTTTATCAACTTTTAAAATTTCCACAAAATACACCACAACTGTTCTAAATAACTAACTGCGGCCAACTAATTTATCTTCTAACAAACTCTTCACAAACTACAGTTTGATTATTAAATTTTAATATTTAATTATGCGTTTTGTTTTTTTGTTACTATAAATTTAAATATTCTCTCTACAAATTTATTAATATCATTTCATGGTTTTTTCCTCCTTGTTTTACTCATTTTCGTACTCTTTTTGGAAAAATTATGAATAAATATTAAGAAAGAGTAAATGATTTTTTTTGTGGGTGAATAGGTGATAAATAGTAGAGGTGTTTAGATAATTAGTTCGGCCCAAATAAATAAAGTGGAAAATCATAAGTGGTTTTGATTTTTAACTTTAAGGAATGCTTGTCTATCCAGGCTACTCCTGCGTTCGAGTCCTGGAGTAGCCTGGTACCTTTTTGTTTAATACTTTATGTTCAAAATATTATAGAGTTTATATATTTTCAGTACTTATAGGTGGGTTGGGGATGTGGATCTTCGACCTTGACTATATAGATCGAGTATAGTTAGACTACCCGCTTTAGTACTTCCTTATGGGTTGGGGATGTGGATTTTCGGTCTTGACTGCAATTAAACTGCTTTAGGATTTTGATCTTTACGCCGCTTAACCATCTAATATATCTCTTTATCTAATTATCATTAGATATCTCACACATCCTATTCTTTATTACGCCCATATTTAAGAAGATGTCAAGAATAGACAATGAAATCTCAGTATATCAAGAGTCTTAGTACATTGAAGTTGAGAGTCAATATGTGTATGTGGAAATACATGTTAATGCTTGTCGTCTCGGGATCTAGTTTTCAGATTCACAAGATCATTTAGAAGATAGCATAGTATTAAATATGGGAAAACATAAAAACTTATTTTTTCTTAAAATGCTAGATTTTAATTTAAACTACTCTGGGTTTTAAGGTATATCTCTTTTTTATTTTTTTAATTTCTCTTATGTAGATTTAAATTTTGCTTATTAAATTTATTTATAAAATTTATAAATAAAACATAAGCAACAACTTTCAAATACATTTCTTCAAAATTGTCAATGTATGTATCTTTTGTATCTGTATTTTTGTTTAAAAGATTTAAAATTCTTCTTTAATTTAGCTTTAAAATTTTATATTGGTTAAAGATATAATCACGCTAGCAGTAGATATCTACATATCTGTCTTCTGCAAATGTTTTTTAATTTAATCTAATTTTATTTTAGATTAAAAGAGAGTGATTAAAAATAAATTATGTTTATTCATGAGATAACAAAAACATGAGATAAATAAAATTTTGCAAAATCTCAAGCTGGAAGCTCTCAAAATATCATTTATAATTAACTTATAAATGCGTTTATCTGCTCAAAATGTTACTTCACTTTAATTACTCAGAACCCAGCACCATTTCAAAAACGAAAAAGTACCAAAAAACTTACCTTTTATTGATTTTGGACTACTCAGGACTTTGAATTTTAATGTTATATAGTTCAAAGTTCAGTCGAAGAACTAAAAATAACCATAAAGTCCTCTTTTATAGATTCTCATTTACACGAAACTCGGGATTTAATATTATAGAAAACTCAAAAAGTACCATTAAAAAAAACCCAAAAGTCCCAAAAAGTTACCTCTTATATATATTTTTTTTTTTAATTTTATTTAAAAATAAAGCAATTCTACTTAAATTAAAAATTTATTCCTAACCTAATATTTTATATTAAATAAAAAAATTGCAAAACTTTTTGTCACACATATACATATTCACATTTACATATATTTCCGTAACGTTGCTAAATGGGATCATATCATAGTTGCAGCAGCACGACAAAAGCACTCGCCATATCCTAACGTACCACAACATAACCTCCTTTCTTTTAAAAATACAACTAATATTGTAAATAACTATTCCAACGCTCTCCCTTTATATGTTTGTTTAACTATTTACATAGTTTTTCCGTTCTACATATTCGCCAACAGCCATTTTTCCATATCGGCATCATCTATCAAACCACCTGTCCACGATATAATTTGTTTGTAGTTTTCCTTGTGCATGTCCATTATTATCTGAGCATTTTCCAAGTCTTTACGCAAATGGTCGAGTACCATTTGGCCGCGTGTATGTGTACCATTTAGCTCGA
Organism: Lucilia sericata; assembly: GCF_015586225.1. Classification (NCBI taxonomy): domain Eukaryota; kingdom Metazoa; phylum Arthropoda; class Insecta; order Diptera; family Calliphoridae; genus Lucilia; species Lucilia sericata. The sequence goes on from NW_023994815.1 coordinate 100,574, forward strand.
CTGTTGCGTGATAGAGACGTTGTTTGGCAATGGCCAATTTTTGAAAACAATATGCTGCCACTAGTATGGCATCGCAAACAATCCATTTGACAAAACCTTTAGGCAAATAGACCGCACATTCTACTGTATTCATTAGTTGCATGGCTTTTGTATCCACTTTGCCCAGTTCATTGATGCGCCAGTCCTGTTCGCGTATAAAAATTAAAATTTATTGTCTTTGGTCAATTCTTTTGTAAAATTAGATAAAAGTTCATTATTTACGAAATTACCATTTCTAAGTTCATATCACCGTCGACACATGTTTCCCAGGGCAGCACAGTGATGACATGTTCTTTGACACTTTCGAAAACAATGTGAGCAGCTTCGGGATCCATCATAAAATTAAATTCTGCACATTTGGATAGGCCGGGACCGGAAGATAAAATAGCAAAGAGGTTGAAAAAGCCCACAGGACAGAAAAACAAGGGAAGGAGGAGAGAGCAAAGGCGGAAGGGGCCCGAAGCGAGAGGAGGGCGGCGAAAAGGGGAGCGAGCGAGCGAGCGAGCGAGCGAGCGAGCGAGCGAGCGAGCGAGCGAGCGAGAGCGGCGAGGAGCGAGCGAGCGAGCGAGCGAGCGAGCGAGCGAGCGAGCGAGCGAGCGAGCGAGCGAGCGAGCAGGCGAGCGAGCGAGCGACCAGAGAGAGAGAGAGCGACGAGCGAGCGAGCGAGGAGGAGCGAGCGAGCGATCGAGCGAGCGAGCAGGAGCGAGCGAGCGAGCGAGCGAGCGAGCTATCGAGAGCAGCGCGCGAGCGAGCGAGCGAGCGAGCGATCGACTATCTATATATCTATCTATCATCTATCTATATCGATCTATCTATCTATCTATCTATCTATCTATCTATCTATCTATCTAGCTATCTATCTATCTATCTATCTATCTATCTATCTATCTATCTATCTATTACAAATGTTTTCATTCTACTCACCTCTATAATTGCCACCCATTACATAGATATTACGAACTTTACTCAAAAACGCATCGCCATACATATTAATACACATAGCGAAATTTGTCAAAGGGCCCACCAAAATAAAATCAACCATATAGGGATACTGGAAACAAAAACCGCCTTTTAAAAAATAACCATTGAAATATAAATAAACGACAAAAACTCACCGTACAAACCATTGAGTACATAACATTAACCGCATGTTGAGTTTGGGGAAGAGTAGAGACAACTTCGGGTAAATCCGAGATGTCACCAAAACCATCGACTCCATAAAAATAACTAGTGCGTTCCCAAGAACGTGGTAAAATCGGGGTATTGCAACCCTTATAAACGGGAATCTGTACAGTTAAATCAATATTAAGTTAATAATTGCTTTCAAAACTCGGTATAGTTACACCAAAGGAAAGGGAATTGAGAAAGTACTAGTTTTCTGACTGAAGTTTATAAATTAACAATTTGTCGTTTTAATTTTGTGCAAATTTTTCTTTTAACAATTCCCCAAATATACTTACATCCAATCTATCGACGCTATCCAATACTCTTAAGGCATTTTGGGCACAACTATCCACATCTGTATTGCCCTGTACACAGGTGATTGCCAATATTTTATAAACATCTGGTAAACGTTCTCTCTCCACATCGATTTTAACATTCTGCGAGAGTTTTCGAAATAATTGCTCACCTTTGATGAGCATAAGAAGACCCCAGGCATCATCAATGCCAATGTCACAGTCATAAATAACAAAACCACCAACAGTTGACATTGTTTTTGTATTTCTGTTATCTATTTAAATTTCTTAAGCACGTTTTGGGGTTAATAATGTTTTAATTTTGTTGTTGTTACTGTTTTTGGTTAAATATCTTCGTATGTTGTTGTTATTGTTGACGCCGCGATAACCGAGCTGGGATTTTTGGAGCCTATAAGTTTTTTTGTTTTTAATTGTGTAAAATATTTTTTTTTGTAATCTAATATTTAGTTTAAATAAAATCTTACCAGAAAAAAATTCACCAATTTGTTTTGAATATCTTATAAAAAAAAATTAAAAACAAAACAAACTTAAAAAATATTGTCTTTCAACTTAAAACGCTCACTAAACACACCGCATTTGTTCTACTAATAACTAACTGCCGCCAACTAATTTATCTGCTGCCAAGCTGCTCCACTGCCCAACTACTATTTAATATTTAATTATTCTCCACGTGTGTTTGCGCTCCTCAAAATCTATTTTACATTTTTTACTCTTTTTCTTTCTTGCTTTACTCATTTTTGTGCTCTTCTTTGGAAATGTATCGGTTATTTAACCCTACAAATTATGAATGAATAATAAGAAAGAGTAAAAGAAAATCTTTCTTGTGGGTGAATAAGTGATAAATAGTAGTGGGGTTCAGTTAATTAGCACCGGTCCATAAATAAATTAAAGTGAAAAATTAAAACAAATTGGAAGAATGATATCTTTTTGAAGCTATTGTTCTGGATGGTCCTTTGCGGGTAGCAAACAATTCGCTAATTATAACACAGGAGAATTGACTCTCTTTTGGCGTTCTATGACAGATCTCAAATGCAATTTGGTACCGATTTTATGACATGAGTACCCAGCAGTTTGACCAAGAGTCTTTGCGTCTGAAAATGGGAGTATTTTCCACTATCCTCATTGAGTCTAATTCGTCTTTCGCTCTTTTGTAAGCGAGAGCGAAGACAGTTGTCACTTTACTATCCCCGAGTAATCTAAAATGTAGACACTTAAAAAAACTTAAGCGAATTTTTCATTGTCATGTATTGTCGCCTTTGAACTAGCTTCCTTCTAGGACAAGCACATGTTAAAATGGCTTGTTATCCGTAACACTATACAGGAGTACCCCAAGTGGTAGGTTAAATAGCTAGTTTGGGACTATATTCCCGAATTGCTGGGTTATAAAAGCAAAGGGAATTAAATTGACGTAAAACTAGTACCGGGACTGGTTCTTTATCTGAAGGTCATAAGTCTCTTTGACATGATGATGTCCTTAGGAGATGGAGAATTGACATATCAAAAGTAGTACAAATCAGTCTGTTCCATATTTTGAAATACCTACTAAATTAAGTTAAAAAGGATCAGATGGTAGTCGCCTATATGAAGGATAAATTTCCGTCATATTCATGATCAACTATTCTATATCCATAGCCATTATACAAAGATGAAGTTTGGGTTAATTGAAAATGTAATATCCAACATTTTTCCTTTAGTGATCCGGTTCAATACTTTCAATGTTCATCAGTCCTTCAATTAGGAACGCCTATCTTGTTGTTAAAGCTTATGTGGGAAGTATTTGAAGAAAATTTCAACCCTGGAATCTCATCCTCCGATAGAGCTGTAAGGTCGGCATCAGTCTATAGCTTCCTTCATATGATGTCATTGAAGTTTTATCGAGCTCATTTTAAGGTCCACAATTATGTCGAAACTTATCGTTTGAATGAGTTTTAGCTTTCCATCTGATCACATTACCATTTGATCACATAACGGGTTTTCTCCACATCTTTTAAGAAGATGTCTAAGCCATTAAAGTTTTGCGAGAATTTGGGCCTGGAATAAAAGAATAGACAAAAAACTATCGCGATATTTTATATTTCATTCTGATGATAAATGGATTTTTTGAGTTTTTTTTTAAGAAAAGTTTATGAACCACTTAGTATTGAGCGAGAATAATATTAATGAGCAGTTACCATCCGATTGAACAATCCGTTAATTGTGTATTTCCCACATTTCCTCATATCCTGGAACCAATATCAATTCGTTAAAGTTTCGTCCGATTTGAGATATGGAGTAAATGTATTTAAGAAAACATTTCGATCATAATGCATTGGAGTTGATAGATGTAATTTTCGGGTTCTTCTCTTAAATATATAATTAAATTGTACCAGAACTTTTCGAACTTACCACGTATTTATCACGGAATAAACTTAAAATCCCATTTCTCTTAAATTACAACAATTCAAATTACTCTGTCGACTTCTGATAAACATCTCTTAATTTGTTTAAATTACTCTTAAGAATGCAATAAATTTTGAATTTTGCTTATTAAAATTATTTATAAATTGTTTTATTTATAAATAAAGCAGTGAGTATATGTAAACAACTCTCAGATACCGCAAATTTTATTAAAATTTTCTACAAAACCGGCATTGCGAATTTTCTTGAAAATTGTCAAGTATATAATTAATAGCTTTCTATGTATTTTTTGTTTGCAATATAAAATTCTATTTTAATTTAGCTGAATTAATGTAAGATACCTATATTTTTTGCAAATTTTATTTGCCTAAAGAAAGAAATGTAAAAATAAATTAATAATTTCCTTTTGGATTAGTTATCACGCTTGCAGTAGTTATCCCTCATCTATCTACTGCAAGTGTTTAATATTAAACTAATTTTATTTTAAGTGAAGAATTTAATTAAGTTATAATGTTTATGGAAAATGAAGTGTGATTAAAAATACATTACATATTTGTTTATGGGATTTAAAGTGAAGTGTTGTGATTAAATGGAAATTTACATAAACATGTGTTCAAAAATTAAATAAAGTGTATGCAATTTATATTAGACGCCAGTTCTGGGAATATGTCATTATAATTCAATTAATAAACCATTTTTATTAGCTTTTGTGGGAAGTATTGGAATTAGTTATAATAGAAAAATATTTGAGTTTTCTATTTCATCAAGTCTTGAACATGGAAATTTAATGTAAATTATGCGTAAACTATAATCTAAACTATAGACTTGACCATATACTAAACCATAGACTACACTATAGACCAGACTATAGACTAGACTATAGACTAGACTATAGACTAGATTATAGACTAGACTATAGACTAGACTATAGACTAGACTATAGACTAGACTATAGACTAGACTGTAGACTAGACCATAGACTAGACTGTAGACTAGACTATAGACTAGTCTATAGACTCGACTATAGACTAGACTATAGACTAGACTATAGACTAGACTATAGACTAGACTATAGACTAGACTATAGACTAGACTGTAGACTAGACTGTAGACTAGACTATAGACTAGACTATAGACTAGACTATAGACTAGACTATAGACTAGACTATAGACTAGACTATAGACTAGACTATAGACTACACTATAGACTAGACTGTAGACTAGACTATAGACTAGACTGTAGACTAGACTATAGACTAGTCTATAGACTCGACTATAGACTAGACTATAGACTAGACTATAGACTAGACTATAGACTAGACTATAGACTAGACTATAGACTACACTATAGACTAGACTATAGACTAGACTATAAACTAGACTGTAGACTAGACTATAGACTAGACTATAGACTAGACTATAGACTAGACTATAGACTAGACTATAGACTAGACTATAGACTAGACTATAGACTAGACTATAGACTAGACTATAGACTAGACTATAGACTAGACTAGACTAGACTAGACTATAGGACTAGACTAGACTAGACTATAGACTAGACTATAGACTAGACTATAGACTAGACTATAGACTAGACTATAGACTAGACTATAGACTAGACTATAGACTATAGACTAGACTATAAACTAGACCATAGACTAAGACTATAACAAGACCATAGACTACACTATAGACTAGACTATAGACTAGACTATAGACTAGACTATAGACTAGACTATAGACTGGACTATAGAACTAGACTATAGACTAGGACCATAGACTAGACTATAGACTAGACTGTAGGACTAGACTATAGACTAGACTGTAGACTAGACTATAGACTAGACTATAGACTAGACTATAGACTAGACTATAGACTAGACTATAGACTAGACTATAGACTAGACTGTTAGACTAGACTATAGACTAGACTGTAGACTAGTCATAGACTCGACTATAGACTAGATATAGACTAGACTATGCTAGACTATAGACTATAGACTAGATATAGACTAGACTATAGACTAGACTAGACTATAGACTAGACTATAGACTAGACTATAGACTAGACTATAGACTAGACTATAGACTAGACTATAGACTAGACTATAGACTAGACTATAGACTAGACTATAGACTAGACTATAGACTAGACTATAGACTAGACTGTAGACTAGACTATAGACTAGACTATAGACTAGACTATAGACTAGACTATAGACTAGACTATAGACTAGACTATAAACTAGACCATAGACTAGACTATAAACAAGACCATAGACTACACTATAGACTAGACTATAGACTAGACTATAGACTAGACTATGGACTAGACTATAGACTGGACTATAGACTAGACTATAGACTAGACTATAGACTAGACTATAGACTAGACTATAGACTAGACTATAGACTAGACTATAGACTAGACTATAGACTAGACTATAGACTAGACTATAGACTAGACTATAGACTACACTATAGACTAGACTATAGACTAGACTATAAACTACACTATAGACTACACTATAGACTAGAGTATAGACTAGATTATAGACTATACTATAGACTAGAATACCGACTATACTGTAGACTAAACTATAGACTCGTCTGGACTGTAAAATGGATCATAGACTTGGCTTTAAACTTGACTATAGATTAGACTATAAACTAGACTGATATTGATATTCTTTTATTTTAATTGCGGTTAAATTTAACTTCAATAAGAGTTGCGAAGCACCCAGGGTAAGCTAGTCAACTATAGTAGTTAATAACTATTAACTGGTAGCCCTTAAAATAACATTTATAATTTAACTACTATCTACGCTTATCTCTCACAAAATGTTACTTTACTTAGAAGATCTTGTTACTATATAAATTTTTATAATTAAGAATTATATATGTACATATGTACTTTGATACCTACATATGGTATGTATGTTATCAACATTTTAAGCACCGATTGCAAATTGTTTTATTACACAGACAATATAATTTATTATAGAAAATGTAAATAAATAAACAATATACAAGTTTATTGCTCCAGTTTGTTTTTCTATTTCAATAAGAAAATAAAACTAATAAATTTCAAAATCATATCAGTTCCACAAGTATTTTTGTTATAGTATTGAAATCTAGTGAAATAAAAAAAATAGGTGGAAGCAGCAACTTTTGAATTAGTTTCAAAATTACCTGCTTTTGCAAAGAGAAATAAACTTAAAATTTACGGAAGAACCTTCGTTATTCCTTATTAACTACCCACGCAAAAATAATTAAAACGAAATACCTATGTACTATATGCAGAGAGGATTTTGTTAAGGAAATTTCTTTAAAAACAATGTTTTACTCTCACTGGATTAACCTTTAACGGGCTTTCAAAATTGGCATTATTTGAATATAACTCGAAAAAGGAGGAAGACATAAAGAAGAATAACTTTCAGATATTATAAAAAGTCTAGTCTATAGTCTATTCAATAGTCAGGTCTATAGTCTAGATAATAGTATATAATCTAGTCTATAGTCTAGTCTATAGTCTAGTCTATAGTCTAGTCTATAGTCTAGTCTATAGTCTAGTCTATAGTCTAGTCTATAGTCTAGTCTATAGTCTAGTCTATAGTCTAGTCTATAGTCTAGTCTATAGTCTAGTCTATAGTCTAGTCTATAGTCTAGTCTATAGTCTAGTCTATAGTCTAGTCTATAGTCTAGTCTATAGTCTAGTCTATAGTCTAGTCTATAGTCGAGTCTATAGTCTAGTCTATAGTCTAGTCTATAGTCTAGTCTATAGTCTAGTCTATAGTCTAGTCTATAGTCTAGTCTATAGTCTAGTCTATAGTCTAGTCTATAGTCTAGTCTATAGTCTAGTCTATAGTCTAGTCTATAGTCTAGTCTATAGTCTAGTCTATAGTCTAGTCTATAGTCTAGTCTATAGTCTAGTCCATAGTCTAGTCTATAGTCTAGTCTATAGTCTAGTCTATAGTCTAGTCTATAGTCTAGTCTATAGTCTAGTCCATAGTCTAGTCTATAGTCTAGTCTAGTCTATAGTCTAGTCTAGTCTATAGTCTAGTCTAGTCTATAGTCTAGTCTATAGTCTAGTCTATAGCCTAGTCTATAGTCTAGTCTATAGTCTAGTCTATAGTCTAGTCTATAGTCTAGTCTATAGTCTAGTCTATAGTCTAGTCTATAGTCTAGTCCATAGTCTAGTCTATAGTCTAGTCTATAGTCTAGTCTATAGTCTAGTCTATAGTCTAGTCTATAGTCTAGTCTATAGTCTAGTCTATAGTAGTCTATAGTCTAGTCTATAGTCTAGTCTATAGTCTAGTCTATAGTCTAGTCTATAGTCTAGTCTATAGTCTAGTCTATAGTCTAGTCTATAGTCTAGTCTATAGTCTAGTCTATAGTCTAGTCTATAGTCTAGTCTATAGTCTAGTCTATAGTCTAGTCTATAGTCTAGTCTATAGTCTAGTCTATAGTCTAGTCTATAGTCTAGTCTATAGTCTAGTCTATAGTCTAGTCTATAGTCTAGTCTATAGTCTAGTCTATAGTCTAGTCTATAGTCTAGTCTATAGTCTAGTCTATAGTCTAGTCTATAGTCTAGTCTATAGTCTAGTCTATAGTCTAGTCTATAGTCTAGTCTATAGTCTAGTCTATAGTCTAGTCTATAGTCTAGTCTATAGTCTAGTCTATAGTCTAGTCTATAGTCTAGTCTATAGTCTAGTCTATAGTCTAGTCTATAGTCTAGTCTATAGTCTAGTCTATAGTCTAGTCTATAGTCTAGTCTATAGTCTAGTCTATAGTCTAGTCTATAGTCTAGTCTATAGTCTAGTCTATAGTCTAGTCTATAGTCTAGTCTATAGTCTATTCTATAGTCTAGTCTATAGTCTAGTCTATAGTCTAGTCTATAGTCTAGTCTATAGTCTAGTCTATAGTCTAGTCTATAGTCTAGTCTATAGTCTAGTCTATAGTCTAGTCTATAGTCTAGTCTATAGTCTAGTCTATAGTCTAGTCTATAGTCTAGTCTATAGTCTAGTCTAGTCTAGTAGTCTAGTCTATAGTCTAGTCTATAGTCTAGTCTATAGTCTAGTCTATAGTCTAGTCTATAGTACAGTTCATAGTCTAGTCTATAGTCTGGTCTATGAAAATAATAAAGACTATCCTTGAGTCTATAGACTACATTACAGACTATAGTACTTTGGTTGCGAGAAGAATCTGGACTAGACTATGGACCAGGCTATAGACTAGATTATAGACTAGACTTTACATTAGACTATATACTAGAATATTAATTGGTTATTAATATAGACTAGACAAATAGCTGAGGTCGTACAATGTTATCAGTTAAATCCTTACGAAACATTTCTGACCCCGGTCCACAATTAAGGGTTAAACGAGTATCTATTGTTTACACATGAGTACTTGAGTACAAAAATTTAACTCTTCGGCTTTTTCCCTCATTTTGCAAAAAACTTACACAGTATTTGTTAGAACCAAAAAATAACAACAAATATGCTTACATTAATATCGTTGTTGTTGGTTGCTATTGTAATAATTAATTGAGACGAACAAACTAGTATACGATTTTGTTTGTATTTGCGTATTTTGTGCTGATTCTCTCTATATATTTTGTTCTTTCTTCTCATTTCTTGTTCTTTCATTATTTTTGTTTTCAGTTTATATTTGCCTTTACTATACTTCGCACACGGTGAACAAATGTGTTTTTGTACCAAACATCAGAGTCATTATTTACAATTTTATTTTTTTGGATAAGAATTTAAAATTAAATTCTATTTTATTATACTAATTCATAGTTTTATTGTGTGTTTTATGTTTATGTATATGAATAAGAAGGAAAAGAATTGTGTTTTAATTTAAAAAGTGGAAGTCCGAGTACGTGTTGTTGTTAATTTTTTTTTGAAAATTTTTGATAAAGATAAAACGTGACATTTATATGAAAAGGAAGTGTGGAAATCTGTTCAATCCTTTAAGTTAAAATTCAGATTTTGCTACAGCTGCCAATTTTGGAAAGAGTATTTTTATAAAATTTATATAAATAGAAGTAAATATTTAAGGAAAAAGATTATTTAGTAATACATCTGTTTCTGGTGTGGGTGAGTAAATGGAAGTGTTTATTGATTGAAAGTGCTTGGAATTAAAGTTCATTAGTTTCTGGAAACAACTAGATATGTACACTGAAATAAATTATAAAAAAATATATATTTTATAAATTTTTAAATTTCAATTTATGACGATCTTACATTGTATTTAGTTCAGTTCTACTGCAGTTCAAGCTTAGAGCAATTCAAGCTTAGATTCAGTTCCAGTTCAATTCTAGTTCAGTTCTAGTTCAGTTCTAGTTCAGTTCTAGTTCTAGTTCAGTCTAGTTCAGTTCTAGTTCAGTTCTAGTTCAGTTCTAGTTCAGTTCTAGTTCAGTTCTAGTTCAGTTCTAGTTCAGTTCTAGTTCAGTTCTAGTTCAGTTCTAGTTCAGTTCTAGTTCAGTTCTAGTTCAGTTCTCAGTTCTAGTTCAGTTCTAGTTCAGTTCTAGTTCTAGTTCAGTTCTAGTTCTAGTTCAGTTCTAGTTCTAGTTCTAGTTCAGTTCTAGTTCAGTTCTAGTTCAGTTCTAGTTCAGTTCTAGTTCAGTTCTAGTTCAGCTCTAGTTCAGTTCTAGTTCGGTTCTAGTTCAGTTCTAGTTCAGTTCTAGTTCTAGTTCAGTTCTAGTTCAGTTCTAGTTCAGTTCTAGTTCAGTTCTAGTTCAGTTCTAGTTCTAGTTCAGTTCTAGTTCAGTTCTAGTTCGGTTCTAGTTCAGTTCTAGTTCAGTTCTAGTTCAGTTCTAGTTCAGTTTCTAGTTCAGTTCTAGTTTAGTTCTAGTTCAGTTCTAGTTCAGTTCTAGTTCAGTTCTAGTTCAGTTCTAGTTCAGTTCTAGTTCAGTTCTAGTTCAGTTCTAGTTCAGTTCTAGTTCAGTTCTAGTTCAGTTCTAGTTCAGTTCTAGTTCAGTTCTAGTTCAGTTCTAGTTCAGTTCTAGTTCAGTTCTAGTTCAGTTCTAGTTCAGTTCTAGTTCAGTTCTAGTTCAGTTCTAGTTCAGTTCTAGTTCAGTTCTAGTTCAGTTCTAGTTCAGTTCTAGTTCAGTTCTAGTTCAGTTCTAGTTCAGTTCTAGTTCAGTTCTAGTTCAGTTCTAGTTCAGTTCTAGTTCAGTTCTAGTTCAGTTCTAGTTCAGTTCTAGTTCAGTTCTAGTTCAGTTCTAGTTCAGTTCTAGTTCAGTTCTAGTTCAGTTCTAGTTCAGTTCTAGTTCAGTTCTAGTTCAGTTCTAGTTCAGTTCTAGTTCAGTTCTAGTTCAGTTCTAGTTCAGTTCTAGTTCAGTTCTAGTTCAGTTCTAGTTCAGTTCTAGTTCAGTTCTAGTTCAGTTCTAGTTCAGTTCTAGTTCAGTTCTAGTTCAGTTCTAGTTCAGTTCTAGTTCAGTTCTAGTTCAGTTCTAGTTCAGTTCTAGTTCAGTTCTAGTTCAGTTCTAGTTCAGTTCTAGTAGTTCTAGTTCTAGTTCATAGTTCAGTTCTAGTTCAGTTCTAGTTCAATTCTAGTTCTGTTCTAGTTCAGTTCTAGTTTAGTTCTAGTTCTGTTCTAGTTCTGTTCTAGTTCTGTTCTAGTTCTGTTCTAGTTCTGTTCTAGTTCTGTTCTAGTTCTGTTCTAGTTCAGTTCTAGTTCAGTTCTAGTTCAGTTCTAGTTCAGTTCTAGTTCAGTTCTAGTTCAGTTCTAGTTCAGTTCTAGTTCAGTTCTATTTCAGTTCTAGTTCAGTTCTAGTTCTGTTCTATTTCAGTTCTAGTTCAGTTCTAGTTCAGTTCTAGTTCAGTTCTAGTTCAGTTCTAGTTCAGTTCTAGTTCAGTTCTAGTTCTAGTTCAGTTCTAGTTCAGTTCTAGTTCAGTTCTAGTTCAATTCTAGTTCAGTTCTAGTTCAGTTTTAGTTCAATTCTAGTTCTGTTCTAGTTCAGTTCTAGTTTAGTTCTAGTTTAGTTCTAGTTCTGTTCTAGTTCTGTTCTAGTTCTGTTCTAGTTCTGTTCTAGTTCTGTTCTAGTTCTGTTCTAGTTCTGTTCTAGTTCAGTTATGGTCAGCCATCTTCGACATACATTTAACTAGAAATATTTTTTAATAAGCATCTATCTCTATCGTTACATTCCCACCAGATAACATTAGATAACGTAATAGAACTAAAAAAAATAAAAAAGAAAGAGAAGTATTAATACTGTGCTCCATAAACTTATCAACACTGTGGTTGGTGAAGACATTAACATTTTAAGTCACCAACTAGTTTAAGCAGTATTATAACCCCCTTAAAAACATCAGCCATGGCCTCCCGGAATTATGTGATATTTGACTGTGATGGTGGTAGTGATGATGCCTGGGCATTGCTGTTGCTACTAAAAGCGGAAGCTGAAAATCATTTAAGCATTTTAGGCATCACCATATGTGGCAGTGGCAACACAACACTACACAATGCAGCTTACAATATGTTAAGAATATTAAGGGCTTGTGGCAGAGATGAGGTATAAATTTAAGACAGATTAGCATACAATTACATTCTAATGATTTCATTCTTATTTCCTTAGATACCAATATTCCTAGGAGCCGCGGAATCTCTTTTATCAGCTGAAGATCGCGAAAAACGTCCTTTATTTCATGGCAAAGATGGTTTTGGTGATGTTTTGCCACAGGATGAAGATATAGACGTACAGGATATGGTGGAAGGTGAACATGCTGTGGCAGCTATAAATCAATTTTGTATAGAGGTGAGTAGATTAAAGGGAAAGTTTGAGGCAATCATATTTATTAGTGTTTCTTTTTTTGTTGGTGTTTTAGAATCCTAGACAAGTTACCATAATTGCTGTGGGACCTTTAACGAATATAGCCTTATGCTATTCCATGTATGGCCAGGAGTTTTCTTATAATATTAAGGAATTGTATATAATGGGTGGAAACCATCAGGGTGAGTACAAAATGTTTCCTATTAGATTTCTAAGCCACTAAATTTAATATTGTAATCCTTAAAAATGGATTGTTTACAATAATTTTTAATAAATTTTAGGTGTTGGCAACTACTCTAGATCGGCTGAATTTAATTTTTTCAATGATCCTGAAGCTGCCCATATTGTCTTAACAAAATCAAAGTGTCCTATAACTATACTACCCTGGGAGCCTTGCATGCATGACAGATTTTTCATATGCATTGTAAGTTCTATAGCTCTTATCTCAGTTGATCCATTTAATTAATAGAAAATTAGCTTTAAAAGTTCTAATTTCTATGAAAATGTTATATCTTTTAGAAATGGCGGCTTGAACAATTCGGCTCTAAAGCTAGTCAAAACCCCGCCGTCGACTTGCTTAATCTAGTCGAAGCTGCTCAGTATTTACCACCCGGCTATAAGGGATGGAATCCTTGTGATGCCATGCTAGTCGCTGCGTTTCTCTTCAATACCCAAGTCATCTTAAAACAAAGTCATTGGCATTGTGTGGTCGATTTAAATGGCCATACACGCGGTCAAATGGTTCTCGATCATTTGCAGGAGGTGGATAAAAATCCTAAAAATGTGCGTATTATTGAACTGATGGATGCAGAATTCTTTAAAAAGGTTGCCGAATGGGGTTCGGGTTTGAGAGAGTTAAGTGTGGATTTGGCGGGCGGCAAGGAAGCAATAAAAGCGGAGATAAAACAGGAAAATGGCTGTTGAAGTATGAAGGAGCAGAAATTTGTAAATATTTCGGTTGGATATATACATATAAGATTTTATTGCATTTTTTGTAATTTATTGTATTAATAAATGTTATTATTAAATTATTAAATTTGAGTATTTGTTTTACATAGTGGACTAATATGATAAAGTTAAAACGAATGTACTTCACACCAAAGCTAGGTAGATAGATAGATAGATAGATAGATAGATAGATAGATAGATAGATAGATAGATAGATAGATAGATAGATAGATAGATAGATAGATAGATAGATAGATAGATAGATAGATAGATAGATAGATAGATAGATAGATAGATAGATAGATAGATAGATAGATAGATAGATAGATAGATAGATAGATAGATAGATAGATAGATAGATAGATAGATAGATAGATAGATAGATAGATAGATAGATAGATAGATAGATAGATAGATAGATAGATAGATAGATAGATAGATAGATAGATAGATAGATAGATAGATAGATAGATAGATAGATAGATAGATAGATAGATAGATAGAAGATAGATAGATAGATAGATAGATAGATAGATAGATAGATAGATAGATAGATAGATAGATAGATAGATAGATAGATAGATAGATAGATAGATAGATAGATAGATAGATGGATGGATAGATAGATAGATAGATAGATAGATAGATAGATGGATAGATAGATAGATAGATAGATAGATAGATAGATAGATAGATAGATAGATAGATAGATAGATAGGTAATAGATAGATAGATAGATAGATAGATAGATAGATAGATAGATAGATAGATAGATAGATAGATAGATAGATAGATAGATAGATAGATAGATAGATAGATAGATAGATAGATAGATAGGTAAATAGATAGATAGATAGATAGATAGATAGATAGATAGATAGATAGATAGATAGATAGATAGATAGATAGATAGATAGATAGATAGATAGATAGATAGATAGATAGATAGATAGATAGATAGATAGACAGATAGTTATATATTTAGATAGATATTCGTAATGTTTTTTCCAGGCTTGAAAAAAATATCTAGAGATCATTTTGGTTTATTTAACCGACTTCACAGATAATTTTGCGAGTATTGTTTGTTTACATATCGGTATACATCCAATTTTCCTTAAACTTTAAAACTAAAATTGATTTTTACTAAATTTCCCATTTCCACTCATACAAATTTAACGTATTTTCCGTCAACAATGAAATCTTACAACTGGCAACACTGTTTTAGTAAATATGGCAGCCTTAATGCAAAAAAAGTACTGCCTAGTTTTCAGAGGAAATACTTTATCAAAACAAAACCGGAATAGAAACAAAGAGAAACCGAGTAAAAGAAAAAACACAGAAAGTAATTGACAAAACAGCTAATAAGAAGAAAACGCAAGCAAACAATAAACGTTATAATCAAAACAAAAAAACAAAACAATCGCATAAAAAGTGAAAACAATAAAAGCCAAAATAAAAGGAAATCCAAAAACGAATGTCAAATACCAATGTCTAATAAGAAATACTAAAAAAACAACAAACAAACACACGCACACATTCGATCGCCAAACAAAATAACACACACTAAAAATACCAATCAGAACGTTACGAACCGTGCTAGAGAAGAGACCGTTATTTCGAGACGCGCACTCAATATTTAAAGGCAAAAACAAAATAAATAAACAAACCTTTTTAACAGTTAACGGTTGTTGTAGTTGTTTTTCGATTAAGGAAAGAGAACAAAGAATGTGTTTTAGTTAAAGATATACAAAGAGAAACTAGGAAATAAAAAAAAGTAACAAATAAAGGGTCTGCTGCTTCTTTTACTTCCTGTAATTTGCCAACTTCTTGTTGTTGTTTTTTTAGTTTTGCTAACAAAAACAAAGTTGCCTACATGTAGCAGTTTAAAGGAATAACTTTTCGTGTTTTTGAGTGGTTAACGGAATATAGTGTGAAAAAATAAACTACAATAAAAAAAATATAGAAAAAACACAACAACGGTTACTATCGCATCAAAAGGCAAAGGAAGAAAAAAAAAACGAACGAAACGAAGCTACAACAACAATAACAACTACAATAGAAAATATAAAATTGTTTTGACTGTTTCGCGTGTGTCGTATGCCAGTTGTGCTGCTACTTTTCTTTCAAGTAGTTGCGGGCATAGCACTCTTCATATTTCTATTACATTATTTAAGTTACATTTTTAATGCCATCATACGCGATTTCTGTGAAACTCTATTAACAACCAAAGAATTTCTACAACAATTGCAAGAAGCATACGGTGCTGCCGACAACGACGATCCACAGACCAGCGTCAACAGGAATTTCACCAAAATTCCAATTAAAGTTCAGAAAATGCAACAAACATCAGATGATGCTAAATTTATTAAAAGTGAGTGTAAAATTAAACTAAAAGAAAAGAAAAATTAAAAGCAAAAATGCCGGTATTATGTTTTTAACAAAAGTATTAATGAAAAAAGAAATTATTAAAACAAGTGTGCAAAATTATTGCAAGAAAAAGCTAATTTCTTATAAATTTTAAAGCAAGTGTATGAAAAAAACATCAACGAAAATTTAAGAAAATTCCTATAAAATTTTCTATGTATTGTATTGTGTCTGTCGTCAACTTTATTGATTTTCCCATTTTCCCTTTAAACGAATGTATATAATTTTTTTCTCTTTCGTCTATATACACGAACAATAATATTTTCCGCGCACGCAGCCACCCATTAATCGAATGTTACCAGATTGTTTAAGTGTTTTGTATACGTTTTTATGTAGTTAAAAATCTACTTATAAGATACAATTTTGAAAAAATCCAAGAAGAATTATAAATAATAAAGTACAAATAAGAAAATTAATAAGGATTATAAGACAAAAATTAAAAAAAAAAAAATACGTTGGGGTCAAAAGTTTTTAAATTGTTATCAAAATGTTACCGAACCTAAATTTGGTCTATATTTTTCTATTAGTCAAGATCTATGTATGTATTCCTAAAGATTTAAAGTCTTCGCTATAGCGTTTTAGGTGTAATTGACTAAACTTTCCATTAGGTTCCGTAGTTACAGTATCTATTAATTTTTATTTATATCGATTTTAGAGCACAATTTTTATGTTTTTGAAAAGCAAATTTTTTTTTTTGCTGTGGTTTTTCTATTCATGACTAAACATGAAAATTTTTAAATAGAGACGTAAATAAAAACATACAAATATTTTACTTTAAATTAAAATTATATGTCATCGAATCCATTAACTGATTGTACTTAATATGTATGTATGTAGTACCTAAAATATAATATAAATTATCTTTATTTGCAATTATTTAATAACAATTCTATAATCACAACTTCTAGCACTTTGTACCCCAAATTGTTGTTGTTGGATTATTAATTGCATTGATAACTCAAATATAGAAAATCCAAGTAAATTTTGATTTAAAATGAATTAAATTTTAAAAAATATTTAAGGCATATTTTTGATTGCCCTGTTCATTATACTCCAAACCCTCTAATAAGGAGAGAATAAAGCAATTATGTTTGTAAAGCTTTAATTAATCCTTTATCCTTTAATCACTTAAGAATAAATTCCAAAAAATAAATATCAGGTCCGTGCTAGAAGAAATTGTTTAGGAGCTAGCTAATAAGAATTAGTGCAGAATTTGTGTATAATACTATCTAAAAGGGACATTTTTGCTTTTATTGATTAAATATCTTTTCATTTTTAAATAAACTTAATGAAAACCATACAAAAAATGTGGGCGCTATCATGACCACACCCAATTTATTTGTTCGGTTTGATTTTATGTTTTGAAAATTTTCTTTTGATTACTATTTAAAGCTAAAATTTACTAAAGTCGGCATGTAGCATAACAAATATATCCAAAATATTTTTATTGACCATGCCCACTTATAAAAAATTTAAAAATATACTATAATGTTAAAAATAATCAACTTTTATCATTAAAGTTGTAAATTTTTGTATACAATTATCGGTTTTACTAAATTATTAACAAAATAATAGCAAAATTGGGCGTTGGTTATAGGCATGGTTATCATAAAAATTATATTAGATTATTATATAAATTTTAATACATTTTAAAGATATTTTGTAAAATTGAATTGCATTTTCTAACATACGTGCATAAATGTTCTATATAAAAAGTAGGCGTGTCCTTATAATATTAACGCCTACTTATTTAAAATATTTTGATTTTATATAAGCTTGATTCAGTTTGTCTTTTTTACGATTATTACTTTTTATTGTACTCAAGAATAACAAAATTAGCAGTAGCATACGTAGTGGGCGTGGTCATGATATAACCGCTCCCTTTTTTCGGTTTTTTCTAACTCTTATTGTGAAAATATATATATATATATACTTTATATGAAGTTGCAATGTTGCGAAAATTTAAAGTTTCCCATGAAAGTGAACAAAAGTAGTTATCTTAAGAGGCCCTTTTATACAAAGAAAATTATTTAATTTTTTAATTAATTAATAATCAATATATTGCTGGATGTAGGCATATTGCTTATACTGCTTCAAATTATCTGTCAATATTTCAATTCAACATATTAAACTAAACATTTTTAGAAATTTATATAAAAAACATAAACAAATTGCTGAAAGTTTTGGCTAAATCTATATAAAATTAAAACTAATAAATGTCGATCTATTAAAAACTACGCTTTGCATACCTTCAACTGATGTTTTTCAAATTGAAAACTCACTTTATCTCATATTCTACAATCCCCCTATTTGTAGGCAATAATAAAAGCACCACCAACAACAACCACCTATCTGGCAACACACCTCCTTTTAGTAAATACTCGTACAATGCATACACAACAAAAACAACAACAAATACAAAACAAGTGCTTACTCATACACTAACGGGAAAAACACTCTCTCAAACACACACAAAATCATTTTAGTATAAAACCTAACGGTATATTATTGTATTTTCCATTTTATCCATGTGTGATTAATAAAAGATAAAGAAAATTTCTTAAAGAACCTCTAAGACGAAAAAAAAATCAAATAAATTTGCAAAATTTTCGTTTTTAAAATTGACGTAAACAAATTATAAAAATAACAAAAACAATAAAACAAAATTATTATAAAAGAAAATTATAAATTCTAACGAAAATAAAAAGAAAATACGAAAAAGTGTTTAAAAATTTTTGTTTAGTGATTTTTGGTTTTCTGTTTTCTTCTGTTGCCATTTATTAATCTCCCTTTAATTTCAACACAAAAAAAAAAATTGTCATCTTTTAAAGAAAAATATAAATTTCTTTTTTATTTATTTGAAAAAAAAATAATTGCTACCTCCTGTGAAACGTTTTATAAATAAAAAAAAAAATGCTAAAAAATAAAACAAACGCGAAATTAATGCAAAAAATTAACACAACGAAACCAAAACCTAATGCAAACTCAAACCTAAACAGACGTTGGAAAGGTGGCAGTATTGAACCTCATCCCACTGATAAAGCCTTAATTGTCAACTACCAGCTGGAGGCTACAGTGTTTGGTGAACCCAATAATCCTATGCTGGAAGAGAAAAAGGTAAGTGTTTCAGTTTTTTTTTTTTTTTTGTTTGTTTTATGTTTCTTATTTATTTTTGTAAGTTGTTGTTATTGCGACAGTAAGTGTTATTACTTTCGCAAAGGACTTTGTTATTGGTTTTTCTTATTATGGAAAATGTTGTTGTAAGGGACGATGATTCTTTTACTCTCCCCTTTTTTTGAAGACGACATTGTGATGGGGATGAAGAAATTTTGAATGGTACTTTTTGGTACTAAGCAGGGATGGAAATTCAGTACTATTGAACTCTTTTTTGTTACTTTTTGATATTGATAAGCAGGGATGGAAAATTCAGTACTATTGAACTCTTTTTTGTTACTTTTTGATATTGAGAAGTATCTCAAGTCCTTCACTAGATACATATAGACAAAGTAGACCATGGAATAATTTAATCAATAGACTTAGTAGACTACTATATAAACTAGTCCATGCACTTGTTCTTAGAATAGACTATAGTCGAGTCCATAGACTAGTCTATATACTTGTTTGTGAACTAGTCCATACACTAATCGATAGACTAGTCAATATTCTAATCAATATACTAGATTATTGACTAATCAATACAATGTCTAATTCATAGACTATTATATAGGTATAGACTACAGTATAGATAGGTATAGACTACTCTAGTCCATAGACTAGTCAAAACTCCATATACAAGTCAATAGACACTAAACTAAGTATTCTATAGACTAGTCCATAGACTTTTAAATAGTCTCGTCAATAGGCGAGTAAATAGTATAGTCTATAGACTAGTTAATAGACTAGTCCATGAACTTATCAATATATAGTCAATAGTCCAGTTCATAGATTAGTTCAAAAACTAATAGACAGTCCAGAGACAATAGTCTAGTCCATAGCAAAAGTTTAGTCCATAGCCTAATCAAAATACTAATCCATAGACTAGTCAAAAGTCTAGTCCATAGACAGTTGATAGTCAAGTCCATATACTAGTCAATAGACTAACCCTTAGACTAGTAAATAATGACATCAATAGACAAGTTAGTAAAGTCACTATTCAATAGAGTAGGCCATAGACTAGTCAATAGTCTAGTCAAGAAATAGACTATAGTCTAGTCCATATATTAGTCAAAACTTAAGTCCATATACTAGTTAATAAACAC
The DNA here is from genome assembly GCF_015586225.1 of Lucilia sericata. Lineage (NCBI taxonomy): Eukaryota > Metazoa > Arthropoda > Insecta > Diptera > Calliphoridae > Lucilia > Lucilia sericata. The sequence goes on from NW_023994815.1 coordinate 120,904, forward strand.
TAAACTAAGTATTCAATAGACTAGTCCATAGACTTTTAAATAGTCTAGTCTATAGACTAGTCTATTAAGTCCATGATCAATAGATAGTCAAAAGTCCATAGACTAGACCATAGCCTAGCCAATAGACTAGTCCATAGGCTAGTCAATAGTCTAGTCCATAGATTAGTTCACAGACTAATAGACAGCTCATAGACTAATCAATATACTGGTCAATAGAATAGCCAAATGTCTAGTCCACAGACTAGACAATAGGCTAGTCCATAGACTAGTGAAAAGTGTAGTCCATAGACTTGTCAAAAGTCTAGTCCATAGACTAGTCAATAGACTAGTTAATTGACTAGTTAACTGACTAGTTAATTGACTAGTCAATAGATTAGCCCTTTAGACTAGTCAACAATCTAATCAATTGACTAGTTAGTAAAGTAACTAGTCCATAGAGTAATCAATAGACTGGACAATGTAATAGTTCAAAGTCTGGACCATATGTTAGTCAATAGTCTAGTCCATAGGCTAGTCAATAGACTAGTTCAAAGGCTAGTCAATAGTCTAGTCCATAGAGTAGTCAATAGTTTAATCCACAGACTAGAAGATCAACCAATCAACAGAATCGTTCGAAGACTAGTAACCAGTCAAAAGTCTACTCCACAGACTAGTCAATAGTCTAGTCCACAGATTAGTTAATAGTCTAGTTCATGTATAGTCTTGTAAGACTAGCCCATAGTCTATAATCGAATTTAGTCTAAATTTCCATTATTAATTTAATTTTAAACAGAAAGTACTTTTGTACTATTTCAAAACCATTTAGTATTATATCGAAAATGTATCAAATCTCTAAGTAATTTTGCCGGTCTGCTATTTGTATTGACCCGCCCTCCCTCTCTTCTCATTTTATTTTACCCCTAAAAATGTTGTTAGTTCATTTTTTATTTTTTCATGGTTTAATATTTATTATTTTTATTTTGTTTTAGTCAAATGACTAATGGCCTGTGTGTGAAATGAAAAATTTTCATTTTTTCTTGTTGCCGCTGTGGTTGGGTTCTTGTGTTTTTTTTTCTCTCTGTACATTTTTTAATGAATTTTGCAGACACATTTTTTTGATATTGGAATTTAGTTCTTTTTTTTTTCTGTTTTTACTTAGATTATTTACTTTCCATCCCTTAATATTTTATAACTTGTGGTTTGATGTTAAAAACATCAATTATGAAATTAAAATAAAAAAGAAAAACAAACATGAAAGGAAATTATTAAAGTGTTTTTCAACAAAAGCCTTATTTTATAAACGATTTAAGATTTAATGTTATGGAAAATACACAATTATTTATCTGGCAACAGATTTTCAGATTTAATCAATTTTAATTGTTGTAAATTAATCATTGAAAATTATATAATTTTCCTTAAAAAAAGATTTAATGATTCATATTAGTTTACAGGGATTTATGTATGTTTTTGTGGATTGAGTTTATCTGACAGCACAATGTCAATGTTTTGAAAATCGAAATTTTGAAAATGAAATTTTGTTCTCAATAGAAAATATTGAGCTTTTATTTACTCATTAATAAAACCAAATGACACCCTCTGATGTTTTTAAACTTTTGGTCATGACTCACTACTGTCCCACATAATTGTGCGATTTCGAACTGAATTTTGTTTATAACAAATTATTATGTTTGTTATTTTAAACCTGAAAATTGGGATTTTTTACAAAATTTCGAATTGGTGAAATTTTGAATTTCGAATTTCGAGTTTCTAGTGAAATTTCTAATTTTTAGTGAAATTTCTAATTTCTAGTGAATTTTCGAATTTCTAGTGAAATTTCAAATTTCTAGTAAATTACGAATTTCTAGTAAAATTTCGAATTTCTAGAAAAATTTCGATTTTCTAGTGAAATTTCGAATTTCTAGAGAATTTTTGAATTTCTAGAAACATTTTAGAATATCTAGTTAAATTTCGAATTCCTGGAGAAATTTCGAATTTTTAGAGAAATTTCGAATTTCTAGTAAAATTTGAAATTTCTAGTGAAATTTCGAATTTCTAGTGAAATTCCGAATTTCTAGTGAAATTTTGAATTTTTAGTGAAATTTCGAATTTTTAGTGAAATTTCGAATTTATAGTGAAATTTCGAATTTCTAGTGAAATTTTGAATTTCTATTGAAATTTCGAATTTTTAGTGAAATTTCGAATTTCTAGTGAAACTTCGAATTTCTAGTGAATTTTTATAGTGAAACAATTTTGAATTTCTAGTGAAATTTGAAATTTCTATTGGAAATTTAGCGAGAACTGAATTAAACATTCAGAGTCCTGAGTGAATGAAAATCTGTAGGAAAGGATTTTTGGTACTTTTTTGTTCTTCAAGTGGTACTTTTTGGTTTTTCTGCAATATTAAAAATATATAAAAGTGAATTTTTTTGTACTTTTTGTTATTCCACTGGTACTTTTTGAATATTGAACCTAGTAGCGTAAAATTAAAGACGCATCATATTTGATTGAATGAAAATCTTTAAAAGGAAACTTTCTGGTACTTTTTCGCCATTCAATTAGTACTTTTTTTGATTCTCTGAATTATATATTAGATCGTGATAGAATGAAAAGAGTGAATTTTTTGGTACTTTTTGAATATAGAAACGCAAAATTAAATTAAATTTGATTGAATGAAAAGCTAAAAAAGGGAAGTTTCTGGTACTTTTTTGTCATTCAATTAGTTCTTTTTTGATTCTCTGAATTAATGAACCTAGAAACATAAATTTATATATAAGGGATCATGATGGAATAAACATCCATAGCAGGGAATTTTTTGGCACTTTTTGTTTTTCAACTGGTACTTTTTGATTTCATATTTGTAATGAACTTTCCATTGAAATTTCAAGAGAACCAAAGAATTCGTATTAACATATGAATGTCCCGCAATTAGGTTCGCGTTAGGAACCCCAAAGATTTCTTTCTCATAACCAGAACGGACAAGGGATTTCAGGCAACCGGTTCCCTTGATACCCTATAGGATCACTGCACTATACTATTGAATAAGGTAGTCTCTATTTACGGGAATGTAGGATGTCAGAGAACTTGTCCCAGTAAGAGCCATGAGAGAGAAAGAGAGACCAGGTTCACAAAAACATTTCAAAGTGTTTAAAAGTCCGGTGAAAACTCAAAGATTTAAGTTTGCGATCCTCAAGTGAGTCTCCCTCATCACCATAGAAAGTCATCGTAATGCTAAAACTCAAACAATTGTAAAGCGACAAAGAAAGACTTAGTTGTAAATAACATTTCAAAATATCTTTGAGAACCTGGTGATCTTGACCTCCTATCAATAAAGAACAATATTTGAGTTATCTGAGGGTTGAAATAAATTGAAAATCATTTTATAAATGTATAATTAAATCTTTTTTAGTGATTCCGCAAATATTTTTAACCTTCATATTACATTTTACCTTTAAAATAAACAATAATTCGCAGATCATTGCATTAGTTAGGCACAAAATTTCAAGACATTTCAAGACAGAATAGTCAAAAAGTACTATTTAAAAGGTACTTTTTTTAATAAAATTTAAGATTTTTATAAAAATTAGTTGAAAATCAAATCACAAAAATAATTATGTAGTTTAATTTAAAAAAAAATAATATTTATTATTTTTTTAAAAATTAAATTATGTCAAAGAAATAAAATTCTCATTTGTTTAATAAATTTTCAAAATGCTAAATTTCTTATTTAAGTGTTAAACAAATCTTAGAATTGATTAATATTTTAAATCTAAAGTAAATAGAAATAAATTACTTGAGATATTAATTAAAAAAAAAAACAAAACAAAATACCAAAAATACTTAAAACAATAAATAATAAATAAAATTTAATAAGTTAGCACACAAATACGAGTTACCCTCAACTAAAAGTTGCAAAAAAAAAAAGAAAATATATTTACTTAATCATTATTATTTGCCAATTAATTAACGCTTCAAGTATAAACACTTTTGACTTAAACAAAATTAAAAAAAAAAAAAAAAAAAAAAAACTTAAAACTTTTGTTATTATTGCAATAAAAAAAAAACATATTTTAAACGTGATTTTGAAAGTGAGTTTTTTTCTATATTTTTTTGTATTAAACAATGTAGTCATATAGAGTATTTGAGAGTTTTGTATACAAGTTGTTGTTGTTGTTTTTTTTCTTCTTCATATTAATAATGACCATAAAGAGAACATGGACATCAATTCTACACTTGGGTGTTAATTTATGCTAAAAAATAAATATTTATTTAGCACTTAGTTTATGGAAAAATTGTTTATCTCTATAGTTGAATGATAAATATGGTTGTTGTTGTTGTGATAAAGTTTTATGTTATATTTTAAGTTTCTAACGGTTATTGATCTTGGGTGTTTTGTCAGTGGCATATGTGAAAGATTTTAGACTATATGACGATTTTCCTACTCGTATTTAACGAGACGACATTGAATACATGTGGTGGTTTGTTTGTTTAAATATGAATGTGTGTGATATGCAAATATTTAATTATTAACATAAATGTTAAGATATGATAATTTGCTTTATTTATAGATTATTTATTTATCAATTTTAACACGAAACTTAAACTTGAACAAATGTTTAAGAAACGTATTTTACCTAGTATTTCCGTTATGCACCCTACATTATTATATAAAAGGAGTTTATAGGATCTAGATTCCAATAATTCTAAGATCGCTTCTTTGCTATTGTTTTTATTAATTAAGCATCCTAAAACTCATTCTGTTTCAAATGTCGTCTGACGATTTTTTTTCTTTTTATACCCTTCATCTTCATGAGAATAAGTTTGTCAGTCCGTTAGTAATTAATATATTTTTCCGACCCTATAAGGTATATATGAACATAAATTTTTATCCTTATAAATAGCGGATACGACTAAGATATATCTGTCTGTCTGTCTGTCTGTCTCTCTGTTTGTTGAAACCAATTTTCTGAAGACCCCAGATATCTTCGGTACCCAAATATTCAATAATTCTATCAGACATGCTTTCGAGAGAATCGATATTTAAAATCAACAAAATCGGTCCATAAATAGTGGAGATATGAACAAAAATCCAAGACAACCTATGAAAACCTCATCAAAAAATTTGCATTTTTGTGCATGATTTGACAAAAAGAAAAAAACAACAACATACAGCTTCATGTTGTTATACCCTACATCACTTTAGTGGGGAGGGTATATTGGGTTTTTGCTGATATTTGTAACGCACAATAATATTGGTCCTATACCCACCTTAAAGTATACCAATCGGCTTAGAATCATTTTCTGAGTCGATTTAGCTATGTCCGTCCGTCCGGTCGCAATTTTGAAGATCATTCAATGAAATTTGGTACGTGATTTTCTATTGCCCCAGGGACGAAGCCTATTGAAAATGATTAAGATCGATTCATTTTTTCACCTAGCCACCATAAAAGTGAACCCCTGAATAGGGTTTGTAAACATTGTGATCAAACTACAGGTCGCTTTTTGAAGATAATTCAATGAAATTTGGCACATGATCTTCTATGGTACCGAGGAAGCCTATTGAAAATGGTTAAAATCGGTCCATTATTTCACCTGGCCCCAAACAACTGAACCCCCCAATTGGGCTTGTAAAACTTGTGATCAAACTACAGGTCGCATTTTTGAAGATAATGGTACCGGAGACGAAGCCTATTGAAAATGGTTAACATCGGTCCATGATTTCACCTAGTCTCTCACCAAAAAGCTACAAAACCAAGTTCTATACTAGCCTTGATGACCCTCATGAATTTTAAATGTATAGGGTCTCATTTGAGCATAGCCTCTATACAAAGCCCCCTTCAAAATTTGACTTAAATGTCCACAATGTACTTTTTCGTACTTTTGATACTTTTTCGTTTTTTTTTTTTTTTTTGTATAATATTGAACCTAGAAACTTAAAATTAAACATTCAAAGTCCTGTAGAAAAGCCTTTTTGGTACTTTTTCTTTCTTCAACTGGTACTTTTTGGTTTTTCTGCTATATTGAACATATATAAGAATTCGTTCTTCAACTGGTACTTTTTGAATATGAAACCTAGAAACTCAGAATTAAAGATTCAGCATATTGATTGAATGAAAATCTATAAAATGGGACTTTCTGGTACTTATTCGACATCCAATTAGTACTTTTTTGATTCTATGAATTATATATTGGATCCTGATAGAACGGAAATATATAAAAGTGATTTTTTTTAGTACTTTTTGTTTTGATTAATTGAATGAAAATCTATAAAAGGGGACTTTCTGGTACCTTATTCAAAGGAAGTTTGTGGTATTTTATTGTTATTTAAATTTGGGATATCATGTCCTGAGGTTTGAAAAAACTCCTTTTTTGGCATATTTGAGACGTTATAACAGAACCAAATGTTAAGCCTTTAAAGTAAAGTCCTAACATCTGGCATATTATCTTTCTTCTTCGAGATATCTTTACTTAATAGTTAGTTAGTTGAAAATTCATAGTTTTTGAAATATTAATGGTATTTATAACGTAAATTACTATAGTGTAGAGAATATTGTAAATATTGTTTACAACGAACAAAGATATTGGATTCACACCTATCGGAAGACGTTCCAATCGGCTAAAAATCACTTTCTGATTCGTTTTAACGATGTCTGTCCGTCAACTTCAACTGATGATTTATTTTTTAACAATTCAAAGAACATTTTAATACAAAATTGGAAATATAATATAAATACATAAATAAAGGTATCTTGTCGCTGTTATAACGTTTCAAAAAGGGCCAAAAATTGTGTTTCTTCAAATTTTAGGACACGATATCTCGAATCCCAGATTTGATGGAGAAAAGATTCGCGGCTCACTCCTTTAGTAAAATATATTTTGGTCTCTGGGTTAAAAATTTATCGGCCTGTGTTATTGTCATAGAACATAAAATCATACATTTGGGATCCTGATGGAAAAAAAATTATAGGACTAAACTAAACAAATAATACTGGGATTAGAGTAAATGTTTTAAAAAGTTTTTTCATCGTTGGCCTGTGTAATTTTCCAATTACGTATGTATGCAGATATAACGCTAATCACCCAAACATTTAAAATTTAGTTCAAATCCTTTATGTTGTTGGTTGTATCAACCAACATTCTCAAATCAGCTCAATAATGAAGTGTATCCCACATTCTACCCAGCTGTTACATGTACAATAACAAAAAACTAAACAAGCAACCTTAAAAAAATTTTTTATTACAACACCCTTAGCATGTCTAGTAAAATTTTTTTTTTTTCAAAATAATTAAAAAAGTGAAAATGTTCTAGAAGGATTTCAACTTTATGTTTGACCAAGTGCTACACAGCACAACAACGAGTAAATGTGGGTTGTATTCGACAACCAATAACGGAAGTTAGGTTAGGTTATAGCAAGTTATAATAACAACAAATCCGCAAGAAATTTAAAAAAAATAAATAAATTATAGTTTGACATGAAATCTAAAAAAAGAAAACATACAGCAACAACAAAAAACTTATTAAACTGTCTACCAATCACCTGATATGTCAAAAGAAATTGACCTCATAGTATATTATAAGAAAAGAAAGAAAGAAAACTCCTTAAAAGGCTATAACTTAAAACAGGAAATAACTAAAAACTAAATTTAAATTTTTTTTTTAATTTTAACTAAAATCAATGCAATTATTAATAATAGAAATTCTATAGAATTTATTAGTTGTTTATTTATGAAATACCAAATTTGGTTTAGTTTTGTTGTTCGTATTTTTTTTAACATTAATTTCATTTTGTTTCTTAATAAAAATGGCAAAACAAATATTAAAACAAAAATAATGATAATATTTATTAAACCTCAAACAATAGATATCAAAATTTTGCTATTGTATAATCTAACTAATATTGCAACAATTACGCATTTTCCATGCAACACTGAACTAGTGGCACTCACTCGTTTATTCACTAGGTTTATTACTCACATGACTCATTCATGGTGGCACTCACTTATATACCACTCTCTCGCTATCTGTTTCTAATGAGCAGCAGCAGCAGGGATGGTGCTACTTTTTTTGGTACCATGAAATATTACACTTTTGACTTATTTGTGCCCCATTTTAACTCCATGTCAGAGAGGTATGTCAGAGAGGTATATTTAAAAGAGTTTTATTTTCCATCTTTAATAGAGTACAACTAACAAATTGCTTCACATATCAACTTACAAAACATTTAGGGTGTTATTCATAAACTTTTATCAAAGGTTTAAGAATAAGGCAGTTACTTTAGAACTTTAAGAGTCCGAAAAAGTACTAGTTTCAATGCTAATTGGTACCATTATTTACCATCCCTGGACAGCAATATATTATTATTTTTTTGCATTAAAACTATGAGTAACAAAAAAAAAAAAGACGGTCAAAAATTATATACATATGATTGTTGAAACAAAAGTTTAAATGTATTACTGAGATATAAATCGTTAATGACAACACCCTACTTTTTATTCCACATTTGTTAAACATGTTATTTCACAGATCCCCACCAATAGTCAACAAACAACCAACACCTTTGAACTTAGTTATTCTTTTAAAATGGTAGGTACTTTGGGATTCACGATTACATATACAAAATTCATTAAGTTTCCTCTATAGTTTAGTCTATAGTCTAGTCTATAGTCTAGTCTATAGTCTAGTCTATAGTCTAGTCTATAGTCTAGTCTATAGTCTAGTCTATAGTCTAGTCTATAGTCTAGTCTATAGTCTAGTCTATAGTCTAGTCTATAGTCTAGTCTATAGTCTAGTCTATAGTCTAGTCTATAGTCTAGTCTATAGTCTAGTCTAGAGTCTAGTCTATAGTCTAGTCTATAGTCTAGTCTAGAGTCTAGTCTATAGTCTAGTCTATAGTCTAGTCTATAGTCTAGTCTATAGTCTAGTAGTCTAGTCTATAGTCTAGTCTATAGTCTAGTCTATAGTCTAGTCTATAGTCTAGTCTATAGTCTAGTCTATAGTCTAGTCTATAGTCTAGTCTATAGTCTAGTCTATAGTCTAGTCTATAGTCTAGTCTATAGTCTAGTCTATAGTCTAGTCTATAGTCTAGTCTAGTCTATAGTCTAGTCTATAGTCTAGTCATAGTCTAGTCTGTAGTCTAGTCTATAGTCTAGTCTATAGTCTAGTCTATAGCCTAGTCTATAGTCTAGTCTATAGTCTAGTCTATAGTCTAGTCTATAGTCTAGTCTATAGTCTAGTCTATAGTCTAGTCTATAGTCTAGTCTATAGTCTAGTCTATAGTCTAGTCTATAGTCTAGTCTATAGTCTAGTCTATAGTCTAGTCTATAGTCTAGTCTATAGTCTAGTCTATAGTCTAGTCTATAGTCTAGTCTATAGTCTAGTCTATAGTCTAGTCTATAGTCTAGTCTATAGTCTAGTCTATAGTCTAGTCTATAGTCTAGTCTATAGTCTAGTCTATAGTCTAGTCTATAGTCTAGTCTATAGTCTAGTCTATAGTCTAGTCTATAGTCTAGTCTATAGTCTAGTCTATAGTCTAGTCTATAGTCTAGTCTATAGTCTAGTCTATAGTCTAGTCTATAGTCTAGTCTATAGTCTAGTCTATAGTCTAGTCTATAGTCTAGTCTATAGTCTAGTCTATAGTCTAGTCTATAGTCTAGTCTATAGTCTAGTCTATAGTCTAGTCTATAGTCTAGTCTATAGTCTAGTCTATAGTCTAGTCTATAGTCTAGTCTATAGTCTAGTCTATAGTCTAGTCTTTAGTCTAGTCTATAGTCTAGTCTATAGTCTAGTCTATAGTCTAGTCTATAGTCTAGTCTATAGTCTAGTCTATAGTCTAGTCTATAGTCTAGTCTATAGTCTAGTCTATAGTCTAGTCTATAGTCTAGTCTATAGTCTAGTCTATAGTCTAGTCTATAGTCTAGTCTATAGTCTAGTCTATAGTCTAGTCTATAGTCTAGTCTATAGTCTAGTCTATAGTCTAGTCTATAGTCTAGTCTATAGTCTAGTCTATAGTCTAGTCTATAGTCTAGTCTATAGTCTAGTCTATAGTCTAGTCTATAGTCTAGTCTATAGTCTAGTCTATAGTCTAGTCTATAGTCTAGTCTATAGTCTAGTCTATAGAGTCTATAGTCTAGTCTATAGTCATAGTCTATAGTCTAGTCTATAGTCCTAGTCTATAGTCTAGTCTATAGTCTAGTCTATAGTCTAGTCTATAGTCTAGGTCTATAGTCTAGTCTATAGTCTAGTCCTATAGTCTAGTCTATAGTCTAGTCTATAGTCTAGTCTATAGTCTAGTCTATAGTCTAGTCTATAGTCTAGTCTATAGTCTAGTCTATAGTCTAGTCTAATAGTCTAGTCTATAGTCTAGTCTATAGTCTAGTCTATAGTCTAGTCTATAGTCTAGTCTATAGTCTAGTCTATAGTCTAGTCTATAGTCTAGTCTATATCTAGTCTATAGTCTAGTCTATAGTCTAGTCTATAGTCTAGTCTATAGTCTAGTCGATAGTCTAGTCTATAGTCTAGTCTATAGTCTAGTCTATAGTCTAGTCTATAGTCCTAGTCTATAGTCTAGTCTATAGTCTAGTCTATAGTCTAGTCTATAGGTCTAGTCTATAGTCTAGTCTATAGTCTAGTCTATAGTCTAGTCTATAGTCTAGTCTATAGTCTAGTCTATAGTCTAGTCTATAGTCTAGTCTATAGTCCTAGTCTATAGTCTAGTCTATAGTCTAGTCTATAGTCTAGTCTATAGTCTAGTCTATAGTCTAGTCTATAGTCTAGTCTATAGTCTAGTCTATAGTCTAGTCTATAGTCTAGTCTATAGTCTAGTCTATAGTCTAGTCTATAGTCTAGTCTATAGTCTAGTCTATAGTCTAGTCTATAGTCTAGTCTATAGTCTAGTCTATAGTCTAGTCTATAGTCTAGTCTATAGTCTAGTCTATAGTCTAGTCTATAGTTAGTCTAGTCTATAGTCTAGTCTATAGTCTAGTCTATAGTCTAGTCTATAGTCTAGTCTATAGTCTAGTCTATAGTCTAGTCTATAGTCTAGTCTATAGTCTAGTCTATAGTCTAGTCTTAGTCTAGTCTATAGTCTAGTCTATAGTCTAGTCTATAGTCTAGTCTATAGTCTAGTCTATAGTCTAGTCTATAGTCTAGTCTATAGTCTAGTCTATAGTCTAGTCTATAGTCTAGTCTATAGTCCTAGTCTAGTCTAGTCTATAGTCTAGTCTGTAGTCTAGTCTGTTAGTCTAGTCCTGTAGTCTAGTCTATAGTTTATTCTATATTCTAGTCAATAATCTAGTCTATGTCTAGCCTATCTAGGATCTTGAATTTCGAATGTTATTATGATGATATTATTGATCTTGTCTTGCTCTTTCATATTGGATATTTCTGCCCTCATAATGATCAAATAAACATATTTACCCCATAACCAAACCAAGAGTAGTCACTCTGTCCATAGGGTATTCTACCATAATACTTGGCCCCACATTCGAAAAAAAAGAAACAATTGAGTTGGAAAACCTTGTGTTGTGACTATTACATATGTACGACCATATTAAGCAAAAAAAATATAAAATAAAAAAATAAAGTGAAAAACAAACCATATGTCTGCCTCATAACTTTATAATTAATGTGCCGAAATTAATTAAGAAATACACGTCAAATCCATCCATATAAAAAGTCGTACAATGACCAACATACTTATGAAGAAAAATAAAATTCAATACAAAACTGCAAATAAAAAAAATCTAGTTTCAATGTAAAGAAGGTGGTCGATCTAGAGTATAATACTTAGTTTCATTTTATGTTGCTCTGTTTTGTTTTGTTTAATTAACAACATTAATTGTTTTATTTTTGTTATTTTTTGTATGCATTATTAAGTGTTTATTTGTTGTTGGTGGTTTTCTTTAGTTTCCATTTAATCGCTGTTGTGATTGATCCATATTCGTTATATTTGTATGTTTTAATGTGAGATTGAATTTAATTTTCTTTTGCTGTTTGCCAATTTTTTTTCTTGTAACATTTTATTTGACGTTTGGGGTTTGCTTTGAAGTCATAGAAATAAGGCTGTAATACGATTTACAAGTACACCTTACACTATTTGTTATCAGCTTAGGATTAAAGTTACTTTAATCCTACACATATAAAAATCTTTGAAATCGAATGAGAAACAAAAAATGGCAAACGTTTACTTACTCTACTTAAGCCCCCATAGGGCCGCTCCTAAATTCAGTTGTGGGGTTCATTTTCAGACTATAGATTAGACAATAGACTAGACTATAGACTGGACTATAGACTGGACTATAGACTAGACTATAAACTAGACTATAGACTAGACTATACACTAGACTATACACTAGACTATAGACTAGACTATAGACTAGACTATAGACAAGACTATAGACTAGACTATAGACTAGACTATAGACTAGACTATAGACTAGACTATAGACTAGACTATAGACTAGACTATACACTAGACTATACACTAGACTATAGACTAGACTATAGACTAGACTATAGACTAGACTATAGACGAGACTATAGACTAGACTATAGACTAGACTATAGACTAGACTATAGACTAGACTATAGACTAGACTATAGACTAGACTATAGACTAGACTATAGACTAGACTATAGACTAGACTATAGAACGCTAGACGTAACTATAGACTAGACTATAGACTAGACTATAGACTAGACTATAGACTAGACTATAGACTAGACTATAGACTAGCCTATAGACTAGACTATAGACTAGACTATAGACTAGACTATAGACTAGACTATAGACTAGACTACGGACCTAGACTATAGCTAGACTATAGACTGACTATAGACTAGACTATAGACTAGACTAGACTAGACTATAGACTAGACTATAGACTAGACTATAGGACATAGACTGACTAGACTAGACTATAGACTAGATAGACTATAGACTAGACTATAGACTAGACTATAGACTAGACTATAGACTAGACTATAGACTAGACTATAGACTGACTAGACTAGACTATAGACTAGACTATAGACTAGACTATAGACTAACTATAGACTAGACTTATAGACTAGACTATAGACTAGACTTATAGACTAGACTATAGACCTAGACTATAGACTAGACTATAGACTAGACTATAGACTAGACTATAGACTAGACTATACTATAGACTAGACTATAGACTAGACTATAGACTAGACTATAGACTAGACTATAGACTAGACTAGACTATAGACTAGACTATAGACTAGACTATAGACTAGACTATAGACTAGACTATAGACTAGACTATAGACTAGACTATAGACTAGACTATAGACTAGACTATAGACTAGACTATAGACTAGACTATAGACTAGACTATAGACTAGACTATAGACTAGACTATAGACTAGACTATAGACTAGACTATAGACTAGACTATAGACTAGACTATAGACTAGACTATAGACTAGACTATAGACTAGACTATAGACTAGACTATAGACTAGACTATAGACTAGACTATAGACTAGACTATAGACTAGACTATAGACTATATAGACTATATTATGCATTAAAGTTATTTTTATAAATAATTTCGTGGTTAATAATAGCATTTTGATAGCATTGTTATTTTTTTTCAACGCTACGTTACCATGATGACGAAATTTCTAGTTAAATTGTTGTGTTGTTTGTTTACAATACATTAAATTTGTATGTATGTACATATGTATGTGTATACAATTTTGTTAACAATTTACCACCTATTTTGGCCATATACAGCCATATGTATACTTAGTGAGTAACTCTTATACTGTTTCAAAAATGTTATAACCACCAAAGCACACAAAACAAAAGAGGAGGAAAATTATTTTATTACTTTTAAATATGTTGCAGCCTAGATAATGTGGCATGTAACTATGTTTAAGCTTTCATTCATATACCATTTCTAAATGGTTACCCAGAGGAGGCTCCTCCACCCATTCATTTTAAACATTAACATTTTCATTTTGGTTCGTTTTGTTTTATTTTAGTATTTTTTTTTTTTTTTTTTTGGGTGGTTGAAAAATCACTGAATATTTTTGTTGTAAGGTTTATTATTTAAGTTTGTTTGTGTTGTTATAGTTGCTGCACAATAAAACAAACAATTGAATTGTAACTATTTTATTTTATTGTGTGCATTGTTTTAGTTTAGCTTCTGTTGTTCATTGAAAAAAATCAATAAATGTACAAAAAAATATAAAAAAGAAATTATGCAAATGTACATAAAAAGGTATTGAAACATATTGAGTTCAATCTTGTGTACATATGCAATATATTTTTATGTTTTTAGATGCCTAAATGTATGCACTAATGTATTTGGTTGTGAATTGTTTTGGAATTTCAAAAGTTTTAGTGTTGCTGAAGGGTGTTAAAATGTGTATATGTACATATGTATGTAATATGTAGTTGAATTTCAATTTGATGGTCATTGTTTTTAATGGGATCTAAGATTTTTATTAAATTTTTTATTTCGATTGGAAAGGGTGTTTATTAATTCTCTCTCCCTCTAAGCGTTGTCTTAAGACTCTGTATGATCGTTAAAAAAATCATTATTGGATTTAATCAGCATTAATAAATCTCAAGCATGGATAACACAGGCCAACAATGAAAAAGTTTTTTTAAATAATTTACACTAATTCCAGTATTATTTGATAAACGACTGCTATTTTTTTCGGTCCCCGCAGAATAAGTTCTCTACGATACATTCACTTCAGAACAAGAAATCCGAAATTGACATAATTTGTTCTTTATCTTCCAAGATGAGCAGTTATTTCGGGGCGTAGTACATACAAATCTATAGATAACGGTAAGCGAAATTCTTTGTAGTCTTCACTGTTGCCAATTTGACGTTTTTCGCGTCAAATATGACGATTTTGAATCAGCAATTGCGGGAAAAAGGGGTTTTCTAGCGGTTAGCGTTTTTCCCAAGTCAAATTAGTCATTAGTCTAGTCTATAGTCTAGTATATCTAGTCTATAGTCTAGTCTATAGTCTAGTCTATAGTCTAGTCTATAGTCTAGTCTATAGTCTAGTCTATAGTCTAGTCTATAGTCTAGTCTATAGTCTAGTCTATAGTCTAGTCTATAGTCTAGTCTATAGTCTAGTCTATAGTCTAGTCTATAGTCTAGTCTATAGTCTAGTCTATAGTCTAGTCTATAGTCTAGTCTATAGTCTAGTCTATAGTCTAGTCTATAGTCTAGTCTATAGTCTAGTCTATAGTCTAGTCTATAGTCTAGTCTATAGTCTAGTCTATAGTCTAGTCTATAGTCTAGTCTATAGTCTAGTCTATAGTCTAGTCTATAGTCTAGTCTATAGTCTAGTCTATAGTCTAGTCTATAGTCTAGTCTATAGTCTAGTCTATAGTCTAGTCTATAGTCTAGTCTATAGTCTAGTCTATAGTCTAGTCTATAGTCTAGTCTATAGTCTAGTCTATAGTCTAGTCTATAGTCTAGTCTATAGTCTAGTCTATAGTCTAGTCTATAGTCTAGTCTATAGTCTATAGTCTAGTCTATAGTCTAGTATAGTCTAGTCTATAGTCTAGTCTATAGTCTAGTCTATAGTCTAGTCTATAGTCTAGTCTAGTCTAGTCTAGTATATAGTCTAGTCTATAGTCTGGTCTATAGTCTAGTCTATAGTCTAGTCTATAGTCTAGTCTATAGTCTAGTCTATAGTCTAGTCTATAGTCTAGTCTATAGTCTAGTCTATAGTCTGGTCTATAGTCTAGTCTATAGTCTAGTCTATAGTCTAGTCTATAGTCTAGTCTATAGTCTAGTCTATAGTCTAGTCTATAGTCTAGTCTATAGTCTAGTCTATAGTCTAGTCTATAGTCTAGTCTATAGTCGAATCTCTAGTCTAGTCTCTAGTCTAGTCTCTAGTCTAGTTTATAGTCTAGTCTATAGTCTAGTATATGGTCTAGTCTGTAGTCTAGTCTGTAGTCTAGTATATAGTCTAGTCTATACAGGAAATTATGGAAAAATATTGGCAACACTGGTAGTCTTTATTTTCGAATCCTGTACAATTTTGTTTATATTAAATTATTGTCCAGCCAACCCTCGTATCAGCGAATTAGTATTTATCGATATACAAACCAAAAATTTTGTAGAATTAAATTATATTTTGTTTACATCTGGAAATATTTTCGTAAATATTTTGTCCGGTTAAAATTTATTTGTTTTTGAGAAACCAAACAACATGTTTTGTGGGTTGAGTAGATATTTAACAAACAATAATAAACTTCCACCAAAAAATAATATGCGGTCAAAATCACAAATTGTATTTGCAGGAGATGCTAATAAATAATAATAATAAAAATTTAAAAAAATAAAAAAAAAATTAAATGAAGTGTTGTTTGTAATGGTCTAAACCAAGACACTAACATAGACCGGTTTGGCTTGAGGCCCCCCAAAAAATCAAGCAAACATACTTATACAGAGGCTTATGGCAAAAATTCAAAATAAACCTGATGTTTTGTAGTTAATAATATTTAAAGCGTTAATGTTGTTGTTGTTATTTAAAGTTGAAAAATACTATTGGCGGAAGAAAATCATTTTATTAGAATTGATTTTAACCCTACTTTTAACAACAACAAATACCTATATGATTACTATTTTGCTTATGAATCGATATCTCATTGACCTTGTAGCTGCTGCGGATTTTTATTTAGCGGTATTTTTTTATTTCATATATTTATTGGTAGTTATTAATTTGACAGCTAAATTATGAAGTGTTAGATTGTGTTTGTTGAATGTAGTTGAATATTCTCTGAGGTAATAAAGCTTAAGGGGGCTTAAGTCGGTATATGATAAAAAGAATAACAAATATGGTAAAAAAAAGTTTCAAATTTATATTATAATTTTAGTTCTAAACACCTTTGAATTTGGATAATAAATAGCTTTAATTAATAATAATAAAAATATTCTTAACTTTAATTAATTATTCTGGTTTATATAGTTTAGAGGGGACATGTCATCTAACCTATCCCTAGATGACAAAAAAGTTGACAAATTGATTTTACAAATATCAGTTTTGGTTCGTATTTCAACATTAAAACATCGAACGTGTTCATTTGATCGAGTTTTAATACCTAATCAGAGAAGCCATCAAAAGCTTTTATATATGTAAATATATTTAACCGATTTCCAACTTCTAAGAACCTATTTAGGTCTAGTTTTGTAACAATTCTTTTCTCTCTAGATTATGATAAAATGCATAATTATGACAACCATATACATTTATATTTTGTGTACTCAAACGACCCATTTTTGTTCACCCAGTTTTTTTTTTTTTTTTTGTTCATTCACTTTTTGCCTTTAAAAATACTTTAGTCAACAATAAACAATAATTTGCCATTAAGAACGTGCTTATTTTTACTAACTAAAACTTTACTTAATCACAACTGAGAGCTATAAGGAAAAAAGTACTTTAAATAAAGTACCATAACCATTTTTTGCAAGTAACTGTTACTTTGTTTCTTTCTATTTATATTTGCTCCAAGTACTTTTTTTGATATTTTCTGTTAGTTTTACGTACAACAAACTTTCAAGGCTTTTTTAAAGTAAAAACTTTATTTCTGTGTACTTTGTTGAAAGCACAAATAAACGAATAAATAAAATAAAAAGCAAAGTTCTTAAATTTAATGCATTTGGCAAATATGTATTTAACATTTACTTTTTTGTTCAATTCGATTCATTAATGTTGCTTTGTTATTAGTACAAGGAGGCACAGTGGGATGAGGAGAGAAAAAATATGAAAAAAGATAAAAAATATGAAAGACTATAGACTAGACTATAGACTAGACTATAGTCTAGACTATAGACTAGACAATAGACTAGACAATAGACTAGACAATAGACTAGACAATAGACTAGACAATAGACTAGACTATAGACTAGACTATAGACTAGACTATAGACTAGACTATAGACTAGACTATAGACTAGACTATAGACTAGACTATAGACTAGACTATAGACTAGACTATAGACTAGACTATAGACTAGACTATAGACTAGACTATAGACTAGACTATAGACTAGACTATAGACTAGACTATGACTAGACTATAGACTAGACTATAGACTAGACTATAGACTAGACTATAGACTAGACTATAGACTAGACTATAGACTAGACTAGAGACTAGACTATAGACTAGACTATAGACTAGACTATAGACTAGACTATAGACTAGACTATAGACTAGACTATAGACTAGACTATAGACTAGACTATAGACTAGACTAGACTAGACTATAGACTAGACTATAGACTAGACTATAGACTAGACTATAGACTAGACTATAGGACTAGACTATAGACTAGACTAGACTATAGACTAGACTATAGACTAGACTATAGACTAGACTATAGACTAGACTATAGACTAGACTATAGACTAGACTATAGACTAGACTATAGACTAGACTATAGACTAGACTATAGACTAGACTATAGACTAGACTATAGACTAGACTATAGACTAGACTATAGACTAGACTATAGACTAGACTAGACTATAGACTAGACTATAGACTTAGACTATAGACTAGACTATAGACTAGACTATAGACTAGACTATAGACTAGACTATAGACTAGACTATAGACTAGACTATAGACTAGACTATAGACTAGACATAGACTAGACTATAGACTAGACTATAGACTAGACTATAGACTAGACTATATAGACTAGACTATAGACTAGACTATAAGACTAGACTATAGACTAACTATAGACTAGACTAGAGACTAGACTATAGACTAGACTATAGACTAGACTATAGACTAGACTATAGACTAGACTATAGACTAGACTATAGATAGACTATAGACTAGACTATAAGACTAGACTATAGACTAGACTATAGACTAGACTATAGACTAGACTATAGACTAGACTATAGACTAGACTATAGACTAGACTATAGACTAGACTATAGACTAGACTAGACTATAGACTAGACTATAGACTAGACTATAGACTAGACTATAGACTAGACTATAGACTAGACTATAGACTAGACTATAGACACTATAGACTATAGACTAGACTATAGACTAGACTATAGACTAGACTATAGTCTAGACTATAATCTAGACTATAGACTAGACTATAAACTAGACTA
Organism: Lucilia sericata; assembly: GCF_015586225.1. Lineage (NCBI taxonomy): Eukaryota > Metazoa > Arthropoda > Insecta > Diptera > Calliphoridae > Lucilia > Lucilia sericata. The sequence continues at coordinate 140,031 of NW_023994815.1, forward strand.
TAGACTAGACTATAGACTAGACTATAGACTAGACTATAGACTAGACTATAGACTAGACTATAGACTAGACTATAGACTAGACTATAGACTAGACTATAGACTAGACTATAGACTAGACTATAGTCTAGACTATAGACTAGACTATAGACTAGACTATAGACTAGACTATAGACTAGACTATAGACTAGACTATAGACTAGACTATAGACTAGACTATAGACTAGACTATAGACTATAGACTAGACTATAGACTAGACTATAGACTAGACTATAGACTAGACTATAGACTAGACTATAGACTATAGACTAGACTATAGACTAGACTATAGACTAGACTATAGACTAGACTATAGACTAGACTATAGACTAGACTATAGACTAGACTATAGACTAGACTATAGACTAGACTATAGACTAGACTATAGACTAGACTATAGACTAGACTATAGACTAGACTATAGACTAGACTATAGACTAGACTATAGACTAGACTATAGACTAGACTAGACTATAGACTAGACTAGACTATAGACTAGACTATAGACTAGACTATAGACTAGACTAGACTATAGACTAGACTATAGACTAGACTATAGACTAGACTAGACTATAGACTAGACTATAGACTAGACTATAGACTAGACTATAGACTAGACTATAGACTAGACTATAGACTAGACTATAGACTAGACTATAGACTAGACTATAGACTAGACTATAGACTAGACTATAGACTAGACTATAGACTAGACTATAGACTAGACTATAGACTAGACTATAGACTAGACTATAGACTAGACTATAGACTAGACTATAGACTAGACTATAGACTAGACTATAGACTAGACTATAGACTAGACTATAGACTAGACTATAGACTAGACTATAGACTAGACTATAGACTAGACTATAGACTAGACTATAGACTAGACTATAGACTAGACTATAGACTAGACTATAGACTAGACTATAGACTAGACTATAGACTATAGACTAGACTATAGACTAGACTATAGACTAGACTATAGACTAGACTATAGACTAGACTATAGACTAGACTATAGACTAGACTATAGACTAGACTATAGACTAGACTATAGACTAGACTATAGACTAGACTATAGACTAGACTATAGACTAGACTATAGACTAGACTATAGACTAGACTATAGACTAGACTATAGACTAGACTATAGACTATACTATAGACTTGGCCACACTGCTTTATTTTTACAATTTGTTGACGGTTGAAATAATCTGATTAAAATTTCTCAGTTCGACCCACTATGTAATAAATGATTAATCATTGTTTTCTCTACAATTCATTTCTCTGTATGTATTTTAACTTAAAATTTCCATATGAAAAAAATTCAATTATTTATTTAACCCTTTTTTACACTAAATCAAACACACTGTCTCTCATAGTAGAAGTGTGTGCGTGGAGCTAGTGGATACGAAACCCAGCAGTTTTAAAAACAACCATTGTGTCTACCTTTACAGTAATTATCACTCGCATTAATAACTTGAACAACTCTAATATGACTCCATTATATCGTTTATTCTAAAAAGTTAAGTCAATTGATTACTTAACATATACCAAGTAATCTAGCAAGGAGTTATTAGTCACTTTACTAACCTCAAGTAATGTGAAATGTAGTCATTCAAAACCTGTTCACATTACACGTCAGAAAGTTAAAAAAGGAATTTTAACCAGAACTGTTGGGTTTTAAGCCGCCTGTCATTGTTGTGGGGGTTGCGTATATGAAAGATGACTAAAGTAATAAAATTCTTTATGTTTAATTAATTTAGTAGAAAAAATATAAATAAATGAAATTCTTTTTTTTTTTTTCATTTTATTTCATTCATAAATGACACATATGTTGATATTCATGCTGTTGTCATTGTTGTTTTTGGTGGGTTGGTGGTTGACTTATTTACATACAAACATAATAAACATTATACATAGATTTATATTAAATTTTTCAAAAAAGAAAAATAAATACATATTTCCTTTTATTAAAAAAGAGTAAAATATGTCTAGTATAGTCATCGTAGTAATACAAGTTTTATAGCAAAATATAGAAGAGAGTATGTACCTCTTTTTATAATATAAACGCATTTACAGTAATCCCTCGTTTAACATTAATAAATTGTTAGATGCTTTTAAAAGCTTATTATTATCTAAATAAACTTTTGTTTAATATTAACTTCGATTTAGCTGGTTTTTCATTTATCGTATTCTATAATTATGTTAAACGAGGGAATACTGTAAGTATGAATATCATTTTCTATATGTATTGTTGTATGCCACCAGCTACACTTGTTACAAAAGTAAAACAACCACAACAACACTTATCCAAAATACATATCCATAATCATTTAGTTTAGCTTAAACATTTTACGAAAATACAGGGAAGGAGTCCACTTTTGAGCGAATAAATTTATTAAAATTAAATTTATTAAAATTTCAGGAAATACTTTATGTGATTTGTATTCTAAATGACTCAAATTATAAATAATATGTTTGCTCCCATCAAGTACAACTAATTGTTAACGACGCCACCCTAAACAATGATTAATTTATTTCAAACTTCTTATCTTAATTTTATAAAAAAATAAAATTTTTAACGAATTCAAATGTGTCAAACCGGTTAAAGTTTTTAAATAACATACATCACTGATTATGTCTTTCTGTGAGAACTAATCGGTACTTCTAAGAATTGGAATTAGATCAGTAATTGACATATCAGAAATAAAATAATATAAAGTCTAACTAAACCGGTGTTGACAAACTTTGATCGAAATCATGATATTACTAAGCGAAGATCCAATTCAAAGAAGAAGAAGATGTCAATATACATACATACATACATACATACATACATACATACATACATACATACATACATACATACATACATACATACATACATACATACATACATACATACATACATACATACATACATACATACATACATACATACATACATACATACATACATACATACATACATACATACATACATACATAAGTATGTGTACTTTAGGTGCAATATTACACAGAAAAAAATGGAATTCAAAATCAAACAAAAAATTCATAAAGTCAAGTATTTTTTTTACTAAAATAGGACCTATCACGAAATTCGTAAAATCAAGTACTCAAATTCGTAAATTCTTTATTGAAAAAATTTCAGGATTTTTCTTATTAAAATAATATACTATTTACGAAAAACATTAATAAATAATCGCAACATTTCCAAACAATTATTTTACTGAAACAATAACACAAGTTATTAGTATTTGTACTGAAATTCAAGCAAATAGGTTATCTGAAACAGTTAAATTATTTATTGTATTTTGGCAGTAATAATAAGCAAAATTTTTTATTGAATCTATAAAAATTTTGTTAAAAAATATATACTAAGTTTTAACAAAAATTTTACAAAAAATATTTAAAACTAAAAGTAGTAAAAAAAATTACATATACATATACTTACAACATTTTTAAGAAAACGTTTCTAATTCTAGAAACTATTATTTTGTACTGTGAAAACTGAAACACTTATACATTAAATGTTATAAACCAAATAAGAATTATATCAATTCATTTTAGTACATTCCAAAACTGGTTTTATTTTTGTATTCCATATGCTGACATAAAAATAAAACTCAAACAAAAACATTTATTGAATCAGTAACAATATTTACTGAAAATTAAATTTATTTCAATAAAGTGTTTGTTAGAAAATATTTTCCTTCTGTGTGAACATCAAACAAATTCGTTATAACCCAAATAAAAATATTTATAAAAATCGAAATTAAATTTAAGCAAACGATTGTTAAGAAAAAAATTGTGCATATTTTTTTCTGTGTAACTTCTTGTAAAGTCGGTTTAAAATTATGCCGGCTAATAAAGAATTCTTCTTTCTTCATAAAATTTTTGAATAGAAAACTAAGTATTAGATAAGCGGACATGGACTTTTATGCCATCAACATTGAACATAGAATCCGAATCCGTCTGATAGAAGCATTGAACTAATCCTAGTCCATACGTAGAGAAATCGAATGTTTTATGTGGACACCTGCCAAACGGCCTATTTAACGGTGGTACTTTTGTTCTTGAGTGGTGCTTTGAGCGCCTGTTGTGCGCTGCAGTGCCTCAGGTGCGAATCGAACCCACCACTTCCGGTCTACCAGACTAGAAGACTAACCACTAACCTACCGGAGAGCACAGGCGGCAATTTAATTCACCTGGTCCATGTACAATATCTTTGTCGTGTACTTGCTAATCCAATATGAACATTGATGCCCCGTTGCTTCACATCCGAGAAGCAAAAGCATTACTCTCTTTTACAATCAAGCAAATGGGATGGTGTCTATTGAATACATAGAGAGGTAAATGTTGGACCGAAATAAAAATCCATAAGAAATTCTGGTATGAACAAAGTAAACCCTGAACATACCCTACAAAGTGGTAAGATACCTTACATTCATCAGCATTCAACCCTCATTTATACGACACATTCAAGAGAAAACTCTCAATATGCGTGAGTGAGGCCGGCATACCCCTTCATACATTCCATATCTGACCATTTGACACCAAACCATTTCCAACACTTAGTCCCACAATGGAATCTGTTGTCTTTTCGGCAACAGAACCGAACTTATCCCGAAATATAGATTTCACAGTTTATCAATCCTTTTATAGTCCAGGCAGATAGAGGTAGCACCTCTATCCTTCGGTTTGCATTAACACCAAAATAAGGGAATATTCATCGAGATAACATCTAGAGGAAGTCCAAACGTACAGGGAACCATTCATGGATTTTGTTTTGTGTCAATTCTCTTGCCTCTAGGGCACTTTAAAGTACATAACTTATCAAAGCATATAAACTAGGGTGATCGACTCGATTTTTCAACCGGTTTTAAAACCGTTTTTTTCTGCTTTACCAGTGTAGGTTTTTTCTTAATGTTGATTTTTCGAATATCGAATAACCCGGTTTTTTCACTTTTTAAAAACCGGTTTCGGATACTTTTATTTGCTTTGTATTCAAAGATTATTTAAATGAAATTTTTAAGTAAATAATAATACAGCTAAATTTTAAAAATATGAATGATTTTCCTAATTAATTAAAAAAATTTATTTGTAAAATTGATAACAGTTTGATAAAATTTTATCAATCTTAAGATTATATTCCAATTACAATAATTAATTTACGGCTGAAATTTTATGGAAGTGTTGGAATGCCTATGCAAATTTCCTAAACAGGGCTTTTAAAATAAGCTAGGATTTCATAGTAGTGCTGTAATATTCTACTACTTTTGATTACTCAATACTACTCAATACTTTTCGTTTGGGTACTCAATACTACTCGATACTTTTAACGGTTTTATTTTAAATTAAAAACGAGGAATTTTTCCTTTTTTTAAGTAAAGTTAGACCAGACATCACACCTCTTTTGAGACATTTTATGTTTTTAGATAGCGTCGATAAATATTTGTAACTTTTTAACTATTATTGCAGTGTTTAAATTATTTTTACATTGATTTGATATTGCTAAGAGTTGCATTTCTAATAATGATATGGTCTATATTAGATTTTAGAGCTGTATTTTTTCGCATCATAGCCGTTAAATTTAAATAAGTTAAATCCATATACAAGTCTGAAAGTATTGAGTAACTACTTTTTAGTATTGAGTACCCAAAAAATAGGGCAAATACTCGATACTCGATACCCACTACTCAATACTTTAACAGCACTATTTCATAGTACCTTATGTTTAACAGAAGTGTCCCACTTTTTTCCTAATTTTTTTATATTAATGAAATAATGTAAATCAGACGACTAGATCTACAGTTATAATCTTTTAAACTGTTAAAAATCATTTCGGGCCATGTTTTATTAATCAAATTTAAACATAAACATTAAGTTTTTCAAATTAAAATATATTTTTTTATTTATAATGAAAAACCGGTTAACCGGTTTTTTCTGAATTTGAAAAATATCAACCGGTTTTTTTTAAATGTCAACTATTCGAACTATTCGAAAACCGGTTTTTGGAAAATGTCGAATAATCGATCACCCTAATATAAACACACATCCTTATCCTTATCAATCCTTACAAACTGTAACGGATGTAGTTTTGTATCAGATCTCTTGCCTCCAGGGCACTTTAAAACTCAGATCTTATCAAAACATAGAAACACTCATTCCAGTATTAACATATTTTAAAGGTTCCTTCCCAATTGTTGACGTTTTTAAATTTGTTTTGTTTTATTTTGCAGCTCGAGCCTCGTTATTTGACTTATGAGCAATTTTAAACGCATTTAATAACCAGTATTACAGCTCTGCTCAAAAATAGACATACTCACAAAGACAACGGACAGACAGACGACACCAGTTTTCGGTTTTTGTCAGCCACCAGCCAAGTATTGTGGCCATATGACAAATATCTCATTTATTTTTTTTTTACTTGTTTATTATTATTATTACTTTTTTTGCAAATAAAAAACACTTTGTTGTTGATCTTCTCTCATGTGTTTTGTTTAAATTTGCTGCTTGTTTGCTGGCTTTATTATTATTTTTGTCGTTTTTTTTTTTTTTTTTTTTTTGTTGGAAAACTAGTATGAGAAAAAATTTAGTTTTTAAGTCAGTATCTCAGAAACTTTCAACTTGAAAACATACATACTTTGCAAAAAATTAAAATAAGAAAATAATAACAAATAAAAAAAGTTAAATAGTGTTTAATAATAAAACGAGTATTTAAAGTATTTGATGTAGTTAAAACGCCAAGTTAACCACACTTAAAGTTACGGTAGTTTTTTATTTTGTTGCAAATGCAAATACGAATACTTACACAAACATGTTACGCTAATGATTAACGTTTTGTTTATGTTTTTCTTGATGTTGTTGTTGTTATTTTTAGACATGGCGATTATGTTACAACAAAAAATAAAACAGTTGTAATTAAATAATAACAATAGTTGTTGTTGTAGCATGTATGTAAATTTACTTATGTACCTACATACTCTCCTACTTATTACATTGTTGACTTTTTATTAATTGTGTTTTTTTCTTCGTTGGGCACCACTTTATGATCAGTGATCACTGTTGACAGCAGGTGTCAAATTACTAAACATCGTAATTAATAAGTGAAACAAGAAAAAATAATAGAAAAATTATATAAATTTGAATAAATACGAAAAATTATAAAAAAATTTTAAAAATTATATAATTTATATAAAAATTACTAAGAATTAAATGCATAAAATAGAAAAAAATTAATTAAACAACAAAAATTATTAAGAATTATTAAAAGAATTGTATATGATGTCATTTTGATGAATTTGTTGGAAAAAAATCCATGAATTCTTAATGAATTTGAAATGTTTAAACTCAAGTGTGTGTGTTTGTGTCAAATTTGTGTTCTAATTTTATGAATTATTTAAAACAAAACAAGTCCAAGACAACATTTGCACTTGTTTGTTGATGATAACCTTTTATTAGACCCACTGTGTCATTGAGATTTTTCTGAATATCGCAAAAAAAAATATTATCAAAATATTTGAAATCAAAGCAATTTTATGCAATCCCAGTGTTAAATATCAATTATAAAAGTTGTTGTGTTTTTTTTTGTTTTTATTTTATTAAAAATTTTCAATAATGGGAAAATTACCTGTAGCGGTAAGTGTGTGTTTTTATTACTTACATATTTTACGGTTTTATATTTCTTTATTATTTTTTTATCATTTAAATTTAATACTTTCGTATAATATATTTTGCTAAATGAATTGATAAAAAGTTTTTTGGTTTTTGGTATAATTATTACGTTAATCAATTAGGCGTGAAAAATTGATAACCACTTTACGTTCTATTTGCGTTTTTCATTCTTATCGGTCATTGAAAGACGACCGGACATAAAGTCCAATTAATTTGGAAATGTTTTTCAGGGGGAAGGTGATCAGCCAGTTTTAAAGCAACAATAACGGGCAGTTTTGCGTACTCAAAACCAATTATTTTAGTCGATCAGATAGATAGATAGATAGATAGATAGATAGATAGATAGATAGATAGATAGATAGATAGATAGATAGATAGATAGATAGATAGATAGATAGATAGATAGATAGGATAGATAGAGATGATAGATAGATGATAGATAGATCGATAGCTAGATAGTCGCTCGATAGCTCGCTCGCTCGCTCGCTCGCTAGCTCGCTCGCTCGCTCGCTCGCTCTCTCGCTCGCTCGCTCGCGCTCGCTCTCGCTCGCTCGCTCGCTCGCTCGCTCGCTCGCTCGCTCTCGCTCGCTCGCTCGCTCGCTCGCTCGCTCGCTCGCTCGCTCGCTCGCTCGCTCGCTCGCTCGCTCGCTCGCTCTCGCTCGCTCGCTCGCTCGCTCTCTCGCTCGCTCTCTCGCTCGCTCGCTCGCTCGCTCGCTCGCTCGCTCGCTGCTGCTCGCTCGCTCGCTCGCTCCTCGCTCGCTCGCTCGCTCGCTCGCTCGCTCGCTCTCGCTCGCTCGCTCGCTCGCTCGCTCTCTCGCTCGCTCGCTCGCTCGCTCGCTCGCTCGCTCGCTCTCTCGCTCTCTCGCTCGCTCGCTCGCTCGCTCGCTCGCTCGCTCGCTCGCTCGCTCGCCGCCTTCCCCCGTGTTGTCCCCCTGCGGTTCTCCTTTTTCCCTCTTTGTCCTGCCCTTGCCCTCCTTCCTCCTTTCCCTTTCCTTCTCGCTTTCCCCTCCCTCCGCTTTTTGTCTCGCCTTTTGCTCCGTGTCTGTCCTTCGTTTTGCTTTCCGCTCCCCTCCCCCTGTCTTTTCTTGCCCCCCCTTCTCCCTCGCCCCTTCTTATTCTTTTAGCATTTTTACTATTATGCTTCTTATTTAACAAGTGTTTTTAATTTTTTTAATAACAGTGGCAAAATAATAAAAATTAAAACTAATTTAAGATAAATCATTAAAAAACTCTTAATAAATTAACAATAATAATTTCGAGGATTACATCATGTTTACGAAAAAAATACAAAATCGTTTATTTAAAATAAAACTTGTTGAATTTTGCTAAAAATAAAAAAAAAACCAAACGTGAAATATTAAATTAAAAAAAACATAAATAAATATTAAAGAGAGGTCATTTGTTTAATAAAAAAAACAAATTATATTTTAAAAACAAAGAACCAAAACAAACCAAAAAAAAAAAAAAAATAATTTTATGCTTTTTAAACTATTTGACGTTAAATTGTCTCCACTAAGGGCTTTTGACTTTTAGTTCTATAAAAGACAACAATAAAAATATATATGTATATATAATTCCAAAAAATTTTACAAATTAAGAATGACGCATAATTAACTTTAAAAAGGCAACAACAATACAACAAAGACAGATAGATAGATACACTCATCATCAATATTAAAACAACACCAGTGCCAACCACACCATTTAAGATTAATTCTTAAAGTGTGGGTTGTATGATTTTTTTGTATTTTCATTTTAATTTTTCTTTCAATATTTTTTTTTATTTAACGTAGTAAAGTTAAATGATGCCAAAAATTTGTATAAATTATTTTTTTGTTTATTTTTATCAAGATAATCATCATTATCATACATTTAATTATACATTAAGGGTATTCATAGTTTGGTGGCATATGTCACTCAGTCTACTTTCCTTTAAAACGTCTTAAAGTTTTTATATATGTATTGTCGTATGCAATTTTTTTATTATTTATTTAATCATCCATATTCTTTGCCATAAACTAGTTATGCAATTTTTGAACATTTAATTGTTATAAATTACCAATTTTGATTTATGATATTTTTTTTTTTAATTTAACCTTTGACATCGATATCTTGTTTTAATGAGGTTAATGTTTGCATTTAAAAAAACATAATTTTCTTTTCTGTTTTTGACAATAAATTTATAATAACTTTTGGCATGTTTCTTGAATTAGCTTTTGGCAATTTATTTAAATTTTATTTTGATAAATTGTTTTTGACCATAAGAGTAATTATAATTTTAACGCTTTCAAAATAAAAAAGCAATTAATTTTTTTATTTAATTAAAATGCAATAAAAATTTTGGTGTGGTTTATCGTATGAAGATTAAAACTTAACTTTGTGAATGAAAGTTATTTTATGTGAGATTAGAGAAAACTAAATTAAATTGAAATCTCGAAATATTGGTTATAGACTTTTCTATAGTTTTGACTATAAACTATTTTATAGCCTTGAGTTGACTATAGACTATTTCAAGTGTCCACTATTGACTATTTTATAGACCCGACTAGATCCTATTCTATAGTCTAGACTATAAACTATTTTATAGTTCAGACTATTGACTATTTTACAGTACCAGTTCTATAGAGTTCTCTATAGTCTGATTATAGATTTGTCTATAGTCCTAATATAAAGTTATCAATTGTTTTGACTATAGACTATCCTATAGTCCCGACTATAGACTATTCTATAGTCCAGACTATAGATTATTCTATAGACCCGACTATAGGCTATTCTATGGTCCAGACTATAGACTATTCTGTAGTCCCGACTATAAACTATTCTATAGTCCCGACTGTAAACTATTATATAATCCCGACTATAGACTATTCTATAATACCGACTATAGACTATTCTATAATACCGACTATAGACTATTCTATAGTCCCGACTATAGATTATTCTATAGTACCGACTATAAATTATTCTATAATCCTGACTATAGACTATTCTATAGTCCCGACTATAAACTATTCTATTGTCCCGACTATATACTATTCTATTGTCCCGACTATAGACTATTCTATAGTCCCGACTACAGACTATTCTATAGTCCCGACTATAGACTATTCTATAGTACCGACTATAGACTATTCTATAGTCCCGACTATAGACTATTCTATAGTCCCGACTATAGAATAGTCTATAGTCGGGACTATATAATAGGCTATAGTCAGAACTATAGACTATTTTATAGACCCGGCTATAGACTATTCTATAGTCCCGACTATAGAATATTGTATAGTACAGACTATATACTATTATATAGTCCCGACTATAGACTATTCTATAGTCCCGACTATAGAATATTGTATAGTACAGACTATATACTATTCTATAGACTGTTCTATAGTCCCGACTATAGACTATTCCATAGTCCCGACTATAGACTATTATATAGTCCCGACTATAGACTATTCTATAGTCCCGACTATAGACTATTCTATAGTCCCGACTATAGACTATTCTATAGTCCTGACTATAGACTATTATATAGTCCCGACTATAGACTATTCTATAGTCCCGACTATAGTCTATTCTATAGTCCCGACTATAGACTATTCTATAGTCCCGACTATAGTCTATTCTATAGTCCCGACTATAGACTATTCTATAGTCCCGACTATAGACTATTCTATAGTCCCGACTATAGTCTATTCTATAGTCCCGACTATAGACCATTCTATAGTCCCGACTATAGTCTATTCTATAGTCCCGACTATAGTCTATTCTATAGTCTCGACTATAGACTATTCTATAGTCCCGACTATAGACTATTCTATAGTCCCGACTATAGACTATTATATAGTCCCCACTATAGACTATTCTATAGTCCCCACTATAGACTATTCTATAGTCCCCACTATAGACTATTCTATAGTACCGACTATAGACTATTCTATAGTCCCGACTATAGACTATTCTATAGTCCCGACTATAGACTATTATTTATAACTTCTACTATCCGAGTCAGCATGGGTTAATCCTAAACGAGAAACCTCGTAACACAATAATTTTTGGCAAATATTATTTGTTCATGTTAGCAGCCATTTAATTTATGTGTTTTTAATAATTTATTACACAAAATCGAAAGTAAGTTCCAAAAAAACTATCTTATCATTACAACTGTCAGTTTCGTTGTAAAACTTCTAAGCGGGGGAGGAGGTTGACCTTAAAGGCCGACTATAAAAATAATAATTTTATTTAATATTTAACACAATTTTTATTGCTTGTTTTTATATTTATTTTCAATTTAGTGGTCATTGACTTTAGATTTATAAAAAGTACATATTTAACGTTTTTATGAAAATTTGTTACACACAGAGTACAATTTCCAAAATAAGACAAGACAACATTAACAATAAGAGCATCAACAGCAACAGCAATAACCATAAAACCTAAACGTAAATGGTAATGACAACTAACTACTATTGTACGTACAAACAAAACTATTTAATGTGGAATGTTTTTTTTTTAACGAAAGAAACAACCATTCACCACTAAAACATTGTTTGGATGGGTCGGTCATTCATCCATTTGTTCATTTATTTATGATGTAGACGACATTTTTCTGTTAAAGAAGTATTTAATTTAAAAAGCAGGCCTATGAACGATATAAAGTTGACACATTTGGACTGGCCATGCGTTTAATTTCGTTTTCCAGCCTTTTTCAGTTTTACACTGTTTAATGAATGAGTTAATGAACTTGAAGTGTTAATATGGGTTGTTGGTATAGTTCGCCCAAATGGTGGCTGTTGTTGATGAAATGATAATTGTTAGAGTTCGGTTGATGGTGGCTCGTATCTGACTGATCGTCTTAAAGGTACTTTTTGTCTGGTTGGTCTTCGCTCGCAGCACAAGTTGTTTTACATGTAATAGTGAAAAAATTAAATAAAATTGCGTTGGTGTTACAACATGTTATTTAATATTTATTATTTTCTATTTACTACTTTTAGTCCGTTGTATATTTGTTTTTGTTTTAAAATACATTAAGATTATTGATTTTATTTTCTGTATTCTAAACAATCGTATTGTTGTTGTTGCTGCTGTTAACCCCTATTAGGGGGTCTCACAGTCATTTGTTAAGTCAAGCGTAATAAAAAGTATTATAATTAATAGATTTTTAACTTGTTTGTTGCAAAATTTTACGTTGTAAAAAGGAACAAATAAATGGCAAAAAATCATTTAAGGTCTAGTGCTATGTCAAGCAGTAAAAGTGTGTAAATTAGTATTATCTTATGTATATATATTAGGGAATTCAAGAAAACCGGAAATTTAAATAAAAATTTTTCTCACTAAAAATCTATTTTTTATTAAAATATAAAAGTTTCTGGAAGAAGGCTCCTGGTACATTTTTAAATACAATTTCTCAGTCTTTATTGCTAGAAAATAGCTAAAAGTTGTATTTTGGTACTTTTTATGGGTACCGTTCACTTTGAAATAAATATTGCTAGAAATGAGAATTATATTCCACATTTATGAAGAAAATTTGAATGCAATTTGGTACTTTTTGGAAGTAAATGACTGTCTGGAAGTTTTTTCATTTTCAATTCTTTGAGAGAGTAATACTTTTTATCATACACGGTTGGAAAAATCTATAAAAAGAGTACTTTTTGGTACTTTTTTAATTCCCTCAATGGTACTTTTTGGGTTTATAAAAATGAAAAATTGTCAGAGAAAATTTTATTTTAATGGAAAACTTTTTCCAAAAATTTTAATTTTTTATTAAAAAAATTTTTTTTATGAAAAAAATTTTAATTTTTTTTAGAAAAATTGCAAAAAAAGTCTTTATAGAAAATTAAAAAAATTGTCTATTTAAGAAAGTTTTGGAAAAATCCTCTTTTTATAAGAAATTTATAAAAATTCTTCACTTTTATAGAAAATTTTAAAGAATTCTTCATTTTTATAGAAAATTTTAAAAAATTCTTCATTTTTATAGAAAAATTGCAAAATAATTTTTTATAAAAAAACTCATTTTTATAAAACATTTTTCAAAAATTTTCCTTTTTATAGAAAATTTTCGAGAAATTCTTTTTTTATACAAAAATGTTTGTAAAATTCTCATTTTTAAAGAAATTTTACGAAAAGTCCTCTTTTTTATAGAAAATTTTCGGAAAATGCTCTTTTTAATATAAAATTTTTAAAAAATTCTCTCTTATAGAAAATTTTCGAAAATTCCACTTTTTTATAGAAAAATTAAAAAAATTCTCCTTTCATACAAAATTGTTTATAGAAAATGTTCGAAAAATTCTCTTTTTTTATAGAAAACGTTCAAAAAGTTTTTTTTAAAAAAAATTTTCGAAAAATTTTCCATTTTTTATAGAAAAGTTCGAAATTTTCAAAACATTTTCTTCTTTTTATATAAAACTTTATTTCAATTTTTTATAGAAAATTTTCAAAAGAAATCTGTTTTATTAAAATGTCAACAATTCTCTTCTTTTAGAAAATTTTCGAAAAACTCTCTTTTTTATAAAAAGAAATTGTTTGAAAAATTATTTTTTGTAGAATATTTTCAAAATTCTCTCTTTATAGAAAAGTTTCAAAAATTTTTATAGAAAAATTTAAAAAAATTCTCTCTTTTATAAAAAATTTTGAAATTTTTTTTAGAAAATTTTCGAAAAATTCTCTTTTTTATAGAAAACTTTCGAAAAGTTTTTTTTATATAAAAATTTTCGAAATTTTTATAGAAAATATTCGAAAATTTCAAAACATTCTCTTTTGTTATAGAAAATTTTTAAAAAATTCATTTTTTTTAATATTCGAAAAATTATTTTTTTTTAAAATTTTTCGAAAAACTCTTTTTTTATAAAAAGTAATTGTTCGAAAAATTATTTTTTTTTTAATATTTTCGAAAATTCTCTTTATATAGAAAATTTTCAAAAAATTGTTTTTTTAGAAAATTTTTAAAAAATTATATTTTTTACAAAAATGTGTATTTTTATAGGAAATTTTCGATGAATTATCTTTTTTTTTAGAAAATTTTTGACAATTTCTCTTTTTTCAAGTAAATTTCTTTTTTTTAAACTGTTCGAAACATTTTCTTTTTATAAAAAATTTAGAAAATTTTTCTTTTTATAAATTTTTTTTGACAATTTCACTTGAATTTTTAGAAATTTAAAAAAAAACTGATTCTTTTTAGAAAATTTTCGAAAAATTATCTTTTATTTCAAAATTTTACTTTTATTTTTGGACATTTTTAAAAAAAAAAAACTCATATTTTTTAGAAAATTTTCTAAAAATTCTCTTTTATTACAAAATTTAAAAAAAATCATGTTTTTAAAAAATTTGGAAAAAAATCTTTTTAAAAGGCCCTTTTTTTCTCATGTTTCTTAATTTTTAGTACTTTTTCCAATATGTGCCACTTCTTTAAAATTTTTTTTTAACGGAAATGCTTTATTTGTCTTAATGAATTTCCTTAGAATTTAACAAATGTATTTGACATAATTTTCTTTTTCATTAACTTTATCTCTGACAATAATTCCCGAAAATTTACCTTAAAAATAAATTAGCAAAATTTTTAAATTTATTAAGGAGCCAAGCCATGGTATGTGGTAAATTGTTGTCGTTACGTTTATACGTGTGCGTTGAAATGTATTAACGTGTATTTCATTTTCTAAATAATTTATTACTGGAAATAAAACATTATTTAAATAAATGAATGAAAACGGCTCCGACATAGTATGTATGTATATGTAGTAAGTACGTGCCATATAAAACACATGTCAGGCATAAAATTAATTTGATTTTTTTCTTTTCAATATGGTTTTTGTGGTTACAGGAAAACGACAACAACAACAACAAAATGTTGTAAATTGTAAAAATTCTACTCTTGAACATATAGAAAATTTATGGAACAAAAACAAAAAAGTCATACAAATTACTTTTTATTCTAAAGATTTTGAATTTGTAAACAAAACAAACCAAAAAATCAATAAGTCACTAAGATTTAAGGTTATTTATTCTAAACCAAATAATCTTAGTTTTTACGACTAAAGTTTTTTAATAAGTTTTTATACTTCGTTATGCATGTGACAATTGAGAATTTATTACAAATATCCTCCTAAATACATAATACCTAAATACGAGTCGTTTGGTTAAGGGATTTGTGTTAAACAAAAGCGCAAGGTTTGCGGTTTGGCTTCACTCTTTTTAGTTCCTCTTCCACCTAAGTGCGTGTGTCAAATGTGTAACGTTTGAGGTTATGAAAAAGTTTTGACATTTAATTATATGTAGTTATTTTTATTTGCATCTATTTATATGGTTAAGTTTGTTTTGCGAAAATGTTAAGATGTCTTTTAATTAAATTTTATTTTGGGTTCGAAGTTTAGTTTAAGTATGTAATATAATTTTTATTGCTTGGAAATATTGAGAACTTTTTGAAGGATTGTAATATTAAATTGCAAAATTTGTTAATAGTTATTAAGAAAATTATCTATAATTACTATCGGATTAGAAAATCGGCTGGGGTAAACTTAGAATTTATTTACTCATATTCATTTATTTTTGCTTTATCTCCTATATAAAAATTTAAGTCTTACCAAACCTTCAAACCTTTTTAAAATAAAAAGCTATTTCTTCTCAAAACTTAATTCCTTCAATTTAAGTTTTAATTTCAATCTGCAAAATAAATTAAATCTTAAGGTATTTTATGCCTTACAAAATTAAAACAATAAAATTGCATTGAATTCTTTAAATATCCAATGACTAGTTCACTTTTTCTACCCGATGTTTATTCGGTTAAAAAAAATAAAAATAAAAAATTCTAGTAAAAAAGGACAAATGAAAAGAAAAAAGAACAGAGAATGCACAAAAAAAATAATGGAATAAAATGAACAGCAGCAGCCATGAACATAAAATGCGCAATTTAATGGAACCATACATTTTAATATTCTCCAAACGACTAGAGAAGAACACAACACCTGAGTTGTGTTTGTGTGCATGTGTATGTGTGACAGGGTTGGAAAATCAAAATGGGCGACATGTGTCAAAATTGCTGACCTTCACTAGCATCATCTGATTTCACAAAAATAACTAAATTTGGTTTAAAAACGTAGAAGTTTTTATGTTTCAAAAGGGATTTTAGGCGGAAAGGCATCTCTTAAACTAGAACCAGATCTTCGCTTAAACCGTAGACTAGACAATAGAACACACTATAATATAAACTTTAGAACAGACTATAGATTACACTATAAATTAGTTTATAGCCTAGACTTTAGATTAGATTTAGATTAGACTATAGACTAGATTATATACTAGACTATAGACTAGACTATAGACTATACTATAGACTAGACTATAGACTAGACAATAGACTAGACAATAGACTAGATAATAGACCAGACTATAGACCAGACTGTAGACTAGACTATAGACTGGTCTATAGACTAGACTATAGACTATACTATAGATTAGACTATAGACTGGACTATAGACTAGACTATAGACTAGACTATAGACTAGACTATAGACTAGACTATAGACTAGACTATAGACTAGACTATAGACTAGACTATAGACTAGACTATAGACTAGACTATAGACTAGACTATAGACTAGACTATAGACTAGACTATAGACTAGACCAGGGGTCGGCAAACTATGGCTCGCGAGCCAAATGCGGCTCTTTGGATGTGGAGCTGTGGCTCTTTAGTTTCATACACATTTTATTTATATTATAAAAAAAATATTTATATATTTTAAAATTTTTCGGAATCGATTAACGAGCAGTGTATTAATACTAACAAAACAATTCGCAAAAGTTTCTACAATATACATACACAACTTTTTAACTTTGCTTAATCGTTCTGTACATGAACGAAACAAAAACATATACTTTTTGAGTGAGAAAGAAAGAAAACTACACAATTAGCTTTTCGCTCATTTCCTTGCTTTTACAATCGTACATTTGAGAATAAATCCTCATTGAACCATTTGGAATTGGTATTGGATCTCTAGAAATGCAAAGTTTAAAAGCAAGTTGGAAGAGTTAGGTAAAAAGCCAACTAATAAATTAAAATTTAGAGTCATTTTTGAAACTTTAAACAACAAGTTATGATCCAATCTAAAGCCATACAAATCTATCACTCCCATTGAATTTGTTCCATGTACAAGTTAATATTGTGAGAAAATTTTTAATTCTTTAAAGTGTTAATTGAAAAGTTCCTAAAAACAAACAAACAAACTCCTACGAAGTGCAATTAAATAAAATGTAGAACATGATCATACATTCCGAAATTTTCGTGTTTTTCGAATTAAAAGATATTTTTTGGAAATTTAAACTATATTGTATCTTATTTATGTGGAGAGTTTGGATACAGTTAAATACTAAAAACTTAGTCTATTTGAAAACTTTAAACTGTAATCTTTTTTTAAAGAATTTTATATTTTTTGAACGCTTTCTATAAAAAGGTGCCAAAAAATTAAAAATGTTTAAATATTGCACGTTTTAATGACAGTGATCTATGAAAGATTGATACATATATTTTTTGCATAAAATGTTTGGCTATAAATAAATAATTGACCAGAAAGCGTATTATGGACCCATCCTTGCAAAATTTGGTAATGAGATTTTGGATCCTATGAAACTTGTTTGTGTTGATTTTCATCACTACCCAGCAAAAAAAGACGTGCAAAAAAAGTAGTAAATGCATGGGTTGAACTGATAATGAACTGGTTCATATTTAGGGGAAACATGCATGATTTTAACATTAGCGTGTCATTGGCATGCATGGGTTCGTATTTGCAAAAATAGTTCGTCATTTAAATGAGTTCTTATAACCAATGAATATTCGATGATTCTCAAGCGAATTTTCATTGGTGCACTATATTTATTTAAAAATGCATTAATGGTATTTCGATTTAATTATCAATATTCAAATAATTTTTTTGAGTGATATTGACAAAAATAGAATAAGATAAAACATAACTAACCAGGGACCGTAACAGTTATAAGTTATATTAAAAAAGTCAGTTTATAACAGTTATTTTGTGACTTTAAAAATAAAAATCCACCTGAAAAAGTTATTTTTCAACCTAAAAATAAAAATTCAAATGAAACTTTTAAAAAAAGAGTTTTATTTTTCCGTCATAAAATAAAAATTATTTGAGGACTTTTATTTTTTTCGTCAGAAAATAAAACTCATTTTCAATAATAATGCCTTCCGAAGAAATTAAAAAAGCTTGTCGTTTTTGATTCAGATGTTTTCAACGTCAGTTCAAATCAACTATTTAATGGACTTGGTCAGATAAACTCAATAAAATAGGATACTGAAAAAATATATAAAAATATTGTTTGATTTTTTGACGGGGAAAACAAATGAGTTTTATTTTCTGATGGAAAAAATAAAACTCCTCAAATAATTCTTATTTTATGACGGAAAAATAAAACTCATTTTTTAACTGTTTCAATCAGACTTTTATTTTTCCGTTAAAAAATAACTGTTATTTGTGGAGCAAAGATCGTTTTTTTTAAATCACCATATATTCTGATAAAGTACAGCAATACGAGTATATTGGTATATAATAGTATAGGTCTACGTTGACTCCAACATAGAGATTTTTTGGGTTAAAAATTTCAGAATAACAGTTATTTACAGTCCCTGTAACTAACTGATTTTGATTGGATTTAAATTCATGCAGAGGAAAAATACCCATTGTGTTTTAAAATCCGTTAAGCAGTCTTGGTTTTTTCCTTCTCTTATTAATGGACTTAATATTACTAATTTTAACAAAAATCTAAAAAAAAAATTAATGTCATTTTTAATCTTTATTGTATGAAATGCACGTTTTCGTTAAATCTCCTAAGAGAATACCAAATTACAGTAAAATATTACAATTCCTATAGTGGAGTTACATGAGTGAATTTGGGTGCATTTTTCATGCCTTCACTGATGACAAATTTATTAGAATTTAGGCATGTATTTAAAACGCATTAAATAGAATACTTACTAAAGAAATCATGAAAATATCCCTTCTTCTTTAACAACTTCAAAATTTTTTTGCTGGGTATACTTGTGTTTTAGACTGTTGTATGTATTTTTGTTCTTATAAACTTGTTTATGACGAATTCCACCACTATGCTAGTATTGCCTGTTTTGAGCGTTAAAGTGTGGGGATCTAATATGGGGGATAGGATCAATTATGAGCCGATCATCACCAAATTTGGTTAAGTTATTTTTTTGTGCCTGTTTGTGTTGAATTTCGTCATAATACTGCTATCATTAAGCCAGTTCTGATTGTTAAATTAAAATTTGGAAGATAGATTTTTGTTCTTATACAACTTGTTCTCATACAACTTGTTTATCTCGAATTTCGTCGGTATACTGCTACTGTTAACCGTCTTGTCTATACCCGAGCAAAATTACGTACATCAATACCCAACATACCCGGGTATGTCATACAATTTATATGGCTATTTCATCTTTTTACACATTTCTAGTGTATAATTCAGATAATTGTTAAAACTAATTTAATAAAACGTCTGTATATATAAATTAAATAGTTTTTGATTATAAACCATTAAATTTTAGCAATTCTTTTTAGAGTTTTCTTATTGCTTTCCTATTAACAAAAATATCGTATGCAAAAAACATAAAGAAAAAGCCTTCATAACGTATAATGTACATTATGCAGAATTTGAATTTGTAAAATTTTGACTTCAAGAAGCTATTACTCAGTGACCGGGAAAGGTAATTGAACAAAACTTTTTATATATTATTTATTAAGGTGTATATAATCGACTAGCTTTAAAGAAATTGTTTTTGCTTTCGTAAGTAGCGAACTTTTTTGCAAAAAAAAGATTGCTTAGTCATGGTCAAAAATTAAAATTTTAAAATTTAAACTTAAATGTTTTTGTTTATATGAGAATAAAATTATTATAATCAGCATAATTTTACTTTACTAAGTCATATACAATAAAAAAAATTATTTCATCAAAATCGGCGCATATTTGTTAATGTTACAAGGTCCACAAATATTTCACATTCAAAAATATGAATAAAGACACATGACTCTGTATTTGAAACTAAATTTGTTGTTCAGTTCATTTTTTTTTTCATAAGATACAAGAATATATATAATTCTAAAAATAAAACATAAAATTTATAAAGAAACTTAATTTTTTTCCGATAACTGACATATAATCTGTATACATACCGGGGTATGTTGGGTATTGATACACGAGGTAAAAATAGAAAATATATCTATATATATATATATATATATATATATATATATATATATATATATATATATATATATATCTAACTAATTTTTGGAAAATGTATAGAAAACTTTACTCTGAAAGCATAGTCCAAATTACAAGCCGATATGATGTATAGACCTCGAGATATATCACTTCAAAATTGAAAAACATACACGGGTATGTGGGTATTGACATAACGGTTAAGTCAATTATGATCGTTAGAGTAATTTTTTTAAAGGGGCCTTATATTGGGGTTGGTCAATTATGGTTCGATGTCCGCAATACATCACATAAAAAACTTGTGCAAAATTTTATCTCAATTGCTGCCTAAAGGCCCAAATAGACTACACAAGCGGCTTGACAAACATACCAATATTTTACGTTTGTGCAAGCCTGTTGTGTAGTGTATGAGGGTGTTTCGTGTTTGTACAAATGCTTGCGGTTCGTTTGTACAAAAATTAAAAAAATTTGATTTTTACACAAACATATTGAATTTTTGTCAAACCGTTTGTATTGCTTATATTCATTAACAACAAAATTTTCACAAAATTTCCATTTCTAAGAAAAATTGACATCTGTATCTTTGCAAGTCCACAAAAACGTGAAAAAATCGGTGTTTGTACGAGCAATGTTTGTGTAGTGTGTGTGCGAATGAAAAAAGTATGTTTGATAAGCCGCTTGTGTAGTCTATTTGGGCCTTAATTAATATACATAACTATGACACTTTATACTGTCGCCCCACTCTAATAAACTTTTACATCTTTATATAGCAAGTGTTAAAAACGCATTCGAGTGACGCACAAACATTCATTTGTAATGTTTTAATAAACAAACATTTTGTGGCTCTTTTAAAACCCATGTTTTGTGAACTGTAAGTTTTGGCTCTTCCGACTCAAAAGTTTGCCGACCCCTGGACTAGACTATAGACTAGACTATAGACTAGACTATAGACTAGACTATAGACTAGACTATAGACTAGACTATAGACTAGACTATAGACTAGACTATAGACTAGACTATAGACTAGACTATAGACTAGACTATAGACTAGACTATAGACTAGACTATAGACTAGACTATAGACTAGACTATAGACTAGACTATAGACTAGACTATAGACTAGACTATAGACTAGACTATAGACTAGACTATAGACTAGACTATAGACTAGACTATAGACTAGACTATAGACTAGACTATAGACTAGACTATAGACTAGACTATAGACTAGACTATAGACTAGACTATAGACTAGACTATAGACTAGACTATAGACTAGACTATAGACTAGACTATAGACTAGACTATAGACTAGACTATAGACTAGACTATAGACTAGACTATAGACTAGACTATAGACTAGACTATAGACTAGACTATAGACTAGACTATAGACTAGACTATAGACTAGACTATAGACTAGACTATAGACTAGACTATAGACTAGACTATAGACTAGACTATAGACTAGACTATAGACTAGACTATAGACTAGACTATAGACTAGACTATAGACTAGACTATAGACTAGACTATAGACTAGACTATAGACTAGACTATAGACTAGACTATAGACTAGACTATAGACTAGACTATAGACTAGACTATAGACTAGACTATAGACTAGACTATAGACGACTATAGACTAGACTATAGACTAGACTATGACTAGACTATAGACTAGACTATAGACTAGACTATAGACTAGACTATAGACTAGACTATAGACTAGACTATAGACTAGACTATAGACTAGACTATAGACTAGACTATAGACTAGACTATAGACTAGACTATAGACTAGACTATAGACTAGACTATAGACTAGACTATAGACTAGACTATAGACTAGACTATAGACTAGACTATAGACTAGCTATAGACTAGACTATAGACTAGACTATAGACTAGACTATAGACTAGACTATAGACTAGACTATAGACTAGACTATAGACTAGACTATAGACTAGACTATAGACTAGACTATAGACTAGACTATAGACTAGACTATAGACTAGACTATAGACTAGACTATAGACTAGACTATAGACTAGACTATAGACTAGACTATAGACTAGACTATAGACTAGACTATAGACTAGACTATAGACTAGACTATAGACTAGACTATAGACTAGACTATAGACTAGACTATAGACTAGACTATAGACTAGACTATAGACTAGACTATAGACTAGACTATAGACTAGACTATAGACTAGACTATAGACTAGACTATAGACTAGACTATAGACTAGACTATAGACTAGACTATAGACTTGCCTATAGACTTGCCTATAGACTTTCCTATAGACTAGACTATAAGCTAGTCTATAGTATATTATAGTCTATACAATAGATTGGTCCGCACTCGCTCTAAAGCTGGAAATTTTTACTGAAGCTTTAAAGTTTCACTGACCTACCCATCCCTGAAAAAATGCACGAAGTACATTGTTGGTAATTTGAAAACATTACACTCTCACTTTGAAACTATCTAGTAAACACGTAAAAAATTGTTTTATAAATTTTTTTGTTCTTTCACGGATTTTAATTTCAAATCTCCCCCCCTTTGTAAGCTGCACAAAACTACGGCAGTAACAATTAATTTCATTTGGGCCAACATACGTATGTGACAGGAAGGATAATATGGGTCAATGTCATTGTCATTTAGCACAAAACAAAACGAAAGAAGAGAAACAGACACACAAATCTAAATATAATATGTATGAACTCAACGAAGGAAGAGAATTATAAAAATAAACACATAAAATGTGCAGGAATAAAATAATATAAAATTAAATTGAATTAAATTAACCTCAAACCTGACCTCACTGGCTTAAAAGGATTTTATACAATTATTTTATAAAATTTTTATAAACAAAAAGCAGTTGCATTCTTTTAAATGACTGTGCTTTTTTATAATGGAATAAAATAATCTACTTTAAACACTTGGCCATGTTTAGAGAAACACAAAAAAATAAAATAAATTAGAAAAAGGATGTTTCTTTCTATATAGTAAAATAAAGGACAACAACATTTTGTTCAGAAATTTTCTTGGCATAATTAAATGTCTATTGCATAGTAGGATGGTTCAGTTTATATGGGAACCTAGATTAAACTTAGAGGAAATTTTCCTTTTTTAATAATTCCTTTATTTGTTCCCACTACGTTGTCCATTTTATTTTAAACCCATTTAAAGTATTCTCCTTCAGCATACCACTGCTCCTAGACTGTATAAACACTTAGTTGATAACTTCGACGAGTCCTTTTTGTTCTCCCCTAATGCATTCAAAATAGATGACAATAAAACGACAAACAACAAAACTTTCTAGATCAAAATAAATATAAATGTGAAAATAATATTTTACTTACTTTCGTACATTCCATACCCTACACTACCACAGGTATTAGGAATTCAGCTGACATTATGTAACGGACAAAGTGAAGAGGATAAAGACAGAACTATAGACAAGATTGTAGTTAAAACTATAGAGTATACTATAGTCGATACTATACAATAGACTATAGTGAATACTTTAGAGTAGACTATTGACTACACTAGACTATATACTATACTATATACTAGACTATAGACTAGTCTATAAACTAGACTACAGACAAGATTATAGACTAGACTATAGACTAGACTATAGACTAAACTATTGACTAGACTATAGACTAGACTATAGACTAGACTATAGACTAGACTATAGACTAGACTATAGACTAGACTATAGACTAGACTATAGACTAGACTATAGACTAGACTGTAGACTAGACTATAGACTAAACTATAGACTAGACTATAGACTATACTATAGACTAGACTATAGGGTATTATAGAGTCGGGCAGAATTTCTTTCAATTATTTCTTGTAACAAGAATATATTTATCTTTATATTGTTTGTATTAAAATGTTTAAAGTTGACATCACTCAATGTCCTTCAAAAATGCTATTTCTATAAATCTTGCAAAAATAAAAACAACAAATAGTAATAAATAATAAGAAACAAATACAGCAATATAAAGCCCGAAATAAAACAACAGCAAGAACAACAAAATGATGCCAAAAGCATAAAACTGTTTTGGAAACATGCCCAATTTGTTGATGATACACAAGAGACACAAGTTTCCTTCCTTACAACTACTACATACAAATAAAAACAGCAACAATAACTGCACTATAACTATATAGAGTCCTTAGAAGCAATATGTATGAAGATGACGATTATGATGAGGATGATGTGAATATATAACAATATTAATAATGTTGTTGTATTCTTATTGATGTGTTCCTATTACAAGAAAATGCTAAGGAAATGATAATGTCGGT
Source organism: Lucilia sericata (assembly GCF_015586225.1). Taxonomy (NCBI): domain Eukaryota; kingdom Metazoa; phylum Arthropoda; class Insecta; order Diptera; family Calliphoridae; genus Lucilia; species Lucilia sericata. The sequence goes on from NW_023994815.1 coordinate 165,328, forward strand.
TAAACTGTGCTTGGAATTGTGTGGTGAATGTTGGTGGTGGGTTGGATTTACTATTTGAATACACAATGATGGTCAGAAGTAACTTGAATAATTTCCAAGTATTACTTGACTGAATTTTCTTTGAAGGATTTTTTTTAATTTTTTATATAATTTTTATATATGGATCAGTGATAGGCAAAAAGAAATGGCTTTATGTAAGAGTAAATTAAATCGATAAAGTTTTGGTTTTGTTGTAAGTTCATTCCTCGTAATGTTACTTGCCGTCCTTTTTTCTCCCTAGTGATCCTCTTATGTTTTCTAACATTTTCGTAATATTACTAAAACCTCAGTGATCAATTACTTTTTGTCTTTTTGTAATAAAACCCAAAAATGTATTCTGTCAACAGCGACAATCAACTTGTAACATTTTATATAATGTCCAATGCTTTCAAGGAATTTTATACTAAGTCTCTAAAAGAGAAATTTTAATGATTATTTTAAAATTATTCTTTGCTAGAAATGTCAATATAAATTTACAGTTCTTGTTTTTCTTTTCGTCAAATTGCAATAAAATTTTTGCAAAGAGTTCACAGTAAATAAAGTCTTGTTTTATGCCTTTTAAAAATGTTCGTTCTACTCCATTAAATTACAACAATTTTTTCATCATCATAAAAACTATGTCAATTACAAATTAAGTTTTTGCGTTGTACTCGTTTATAAAAAACAAAGGGTGTTGTTTTAAGAGTCTGAAGACAACAAACTAGACTATAGACTAGTCTTTAGACCAGACTAGACTATAAACCAGACTAGACTATAGACTAGACTAGACTAGACTAGACTAGACTAGACTAGACTAGACTTGACTATAGACTAGACTATACACTAGACTATACACTAGACTATACACTAGACTATACACTAGACTATACACTAGACTATACACTAGACTATACACTAGACTATACACTAGACTATACACTAGACTATAGACTAGACTATAGACTAAACTAGACTATAGACTAAACTAGACTATAGACTAGACTAGACTATAGACTAGACTAGACTAGACTATAGACTAGACTAGACTAGACTAGACTAGACTAGACTAGACTACAGACTAGACTATAGACTCGACTACAGACTAGACTATAGACTAGACTATAGACTAGACTATAGACTAGACTATAGACTAGACTATAGACTAGACTATAGACTAGACTATAGACTAGACTATAGACTAGACTATAGACTAGACTATAGACTAGACTATAGACTAGACTATAGACTAGACTATAGACTAGACTATAGACTAGACTATAGACTAGACTATAGACTAGACTATAGACTAGACTATAGACTAGACTATAGACTAGACTATAGACTAGACTATAGACTAGACTATAGACTAGACTATAGACTAGACTATAGACTAGACTATAGACTAGACTATAGACTAGACTATAGACTAGACTATAGACTAGACTATAGACTAGACTATAGACTAGACTATAGACTAGACTATAGACTAGACTATAGACTAGACTATAGACTAGACTATAGACTAGACTATAGACTAGACTATAGACTAGACTATAGACTAGACTATAGACTAGACTATAGACTAGACTATAGACTAGACTATAGACTAGACTATAGACTAGACTATAGACTAGACTATAGACTAGACTATAGACTAGACTATAGACTAGACTATAGACTAGACTATAGACTAGACTATAGACTAGACTATAGACTAGACTATAGACTAGACTATAGACTAGACTATAGACTAGACTATAGACTAGACTATAGACTAGACTATAGACTAGACGAGAGACTAGACTATAGACTAGACTATAGACTAGACTATTACTAGACTATAGACTAGACTATAGACTAGACTATAGACTAGAGCTATAGACTAGACTATAGACTAGACTATAGACGAGACTATAGGACTAGACTATAGACTAGACTATGACTAGACTATAGACTAGACTATAGACTAGACTATGACTAGACTATAGACTAGACTATAGACTAGACTAATAGACTAGACTATAGGACTAGACTATAGACTAGACTATAGACTAGACTATAGACTAGACTATAGACTAGACTATAGACTAGACTATAGACTAGACTATAGACTGAGACTATAGACTAGACTATAGACTAGACTATAGACTAGACCTATAGACTAGACTATAGACTAGACCTATAGAATAGACTATAGACAGATACTATAGACTAGACTATAGACCTTAGACCTATAGACTAGACTATAAGACTAGACTATAAGACTAGACTATAGACTAGACTATAGACTAGACGATAGACTAGACGATAGACGAGACTATAGACTAGACTATAGACTAGAACTATAGACGAGACTATAACTAGACTATAGACCTAGACTATAGACTAGACTATAGACTAGACTATAGACTAGACTATAGACTAGAACTATAGACTAGACTATAGACTAGACTAGAGACCTAAACTAAGAACTAGACTATAGACTAGTTAGACTAGACTATAGACTAGACTATAGACTAGACTAAATAGACTATAGACTGAATATACTAGACTATAGACTAGACTATAGAACTAGACTAATAAGACTAGACTATAGACTAGACTATAGACTAGACTATAGAACTAGACGATAGACTAGACTATAGACTAGACTATAGACTAGACTATAGACTAGACTATAGACTAGACCTATAGACTAGACTATAGACTAGACTAGACTAGACTATAGAGCTAGACTTAGCTAGACTAGACTTAGACTAGTACTCTAGACTATGACTATAGACGAGACTTAGCTGACTATAGACTAGACTATAGACTAGACTAATAGACTAGACTATATGACTAGACTATAGACCTAGCTATAGACTAGACTATAGACTAGACTATAAGACTAGACTATAGACTAGACTATAGACTGAACTATAGACTAGACTATAGACTAGACTATAGACTAGCTATAGACTAGATAGACTAGACCATAGACTAACTATAGACTAGACTATAGACTACTATAGACTAGACTATAGACTAGACTATAGACTAGACAAGACTAACTATAGACTAGACTATAACTAGACTAGACTATGACTGACTATAGACTAGAACTATAGACTAGACTATAGACTAGACCGATAGACTAGACTATAGACTAGACTATAGACTAGACGATAGACTAGACTAGAGACTCAGACTATAGACTAGACTATAGACCTAGACTATAGACTAGACTATAGACTAAGACTATGAGACTAGACTATAGACGAGACTATAGACTAGAATCTATAGACGAGACTATAGACTAGACTATAGACTAGACTATAGACTAGACTATAGACTAGACTATAAGACTAGACTAATAGACTAGACTATAGACTAGACTATAGACGAGACCTATAGACTAGACTATAGACGAGACTATAATAGACTTAGACTAGACTAGAGACTAGACTATAGACTAGACTATAGCTAGACTATAGACTAGACTATAGACTAGACTATAGACTAGACTATAGACTAGACTATAGACTAGACTATAGACTAGACTATAGACTAGACTATAGACTAGACTATAGACTAGACTATAGACTAGACTATAGACTAGACTATAGACTAGACTATAGACTAGACTATAGACTAGACTATAGACTAGACTATAGACTAGACTATAGACTAGACTATAGACTAGACTATAGACTAGACTATAGACTAGACTATAGACTAGACTATAGACTAGACTATAGACTATAGTCTAGACTATAGTCTAGACTATTGAATAAAATCCATACTAGACTATAGACTAGACTATAGACAATACTATAGACTATATACTATAATACAGTCAGTACTATAATCAAAGCCGTCGTTAGTTACCCAAAGATGTTTAAGCAGCGTTTTATTATGAATAAGATTTGCTCATGCATCCCCACTTCCGACACCCTTTAAAACCGTTTAAGTTTGCAATAGTTTGTATCTGGTACAACTCTTACTGTGTCTTTGTTGTTTAAAAGTTTCTAATTTAATATTCTTTATGCACAAGTACTTATAAAATTTACACATTATTTCCATTTTGTTACAAAAAACATCCAATCAATCACATGTCAATCGTGGGAAGTTTACAATCAAATTATCAACACACACAACCACACAAACTCATACAGATATTCTACAAACACGAGAAAATATTGGCAATTGTTTTTAACAAGAAATTTCCATAAAAATTTTAAATTCAAGTTTTTTTTTTTCATTTTGCACCCTCTTTTTATCTAAATTTTCTAACTACGGGCAGTGATGCTAACTTGGTGTGTAATAAAATGTTTATCAGAATTGTATTTGAATTATATTAAAATATTTTTAATTTTAGTGAGTTCTAAATACCAATGTATTGTAACGTTTTTAATACATATTTTATCCTAGTTGTTTTTATTTTATAATATTTGGCATCACTTTACGACACTCCTTGAGAAATGGGTATTTTACGTGTGTATTTGTAAATAATAATTTAACAGAGTACACTGTTAATAAAATTGTTTGGCATAAAAAAATTTCAGAAAGAATGAAAATTGTTATACTAAGCCTAACTTGAACACTTTATTAAATTGATTTAAAATCTTGTAAAATTTAAATAATAATAATTGATTATCACAGTTATATAAAAGGATTTAGTTTATTAATTTCTTTCAGTGTTATTATATTTACTCTAGTAAATATAAGTAATACGGAAGTAATACCAAATATGAAATTTATTAATATTTATAATTATTCTATCTATCTATCTATCTATCTATCTATCTATCTATCTATCTATCTATCTATCTATCTATCTATCTATCTATCTATCTATCTATCTATCTATCTATCTATCTATCTATCTATCTATCTATCTATCTATCTATCTATCTATCTATCTATCTATCTATCTATCTATCTATCTATCTATCTATCTATCTATCTATCTATCTATCTATCTATCTATCTATCTATCTATCTATCTATCTATCTATCTATCTATCTATCTATCTATCTATCTATCTATCTATCTATTCTATCTATCTATCTATCTATCTATCTATCTATCTATCTATCTATCTATCTATCTATCTATCTATCTATCTATCTATCTATCTATCTATCTATCTATCTATCTATCTATCTATCTATCTATCTATCTATCTATCTATCTATCTATCTATCTATCTATCTATCTATCTATCTATCTATCTATCTATCTATCTATCTATCTATCTATCTATCTATCTATCTATCTATCTATCTATCTATCTATCTATCTATCTATCTATCTATCTATCTATCTATCTATCTATCTATCTATCTATCTATCTATCTATCTATCTATCTATCTATCTATCTATCTATCTATCTATCTATCTATCTATCTATCTATCTATCTATCTATCTATCTATCTATCTATCTATCTATCTATCTATCTATCTATCTATCTATCTATCTATCTATCTATCTATCTATCTATCTATCTATCTATCTATCTATCTATCTATCTATCTATCTATCTATCTATCTATCTATCTATCTATCTATCTATCTATCTATCTATCTATCTATCTATCTATCTATCTATCTATCTATCTATCTATCTATCTATCTATCTATCTATCTATCTATCTATCTATCTATCTATCTATCTATCTATCTATCTATCTATCTATCTATCTATCTATCTATCTATCTATCTATCTATCTATCTATCTATCTATCTATCTATCTATCTATCTATCTATCTATCTATCTATCTATCTATCTATCTATCTATCTATCTATCTATCTATCTATCTATCTATCTATCTATCTATCTATCTATCTATCTATCTATCTATCTATCTATCTATCTATCTATATATCTATCTATCTATCTATCTATCTATCTATCTATCTATCTATCTATCTATCTATCTATCTATCTATCTATCTATCTATCTATCTATCTATCTATCTATCTATCTATCTATCTATCTATCTATCTATCTATCTATCTATCTATCTATCTATCTATCCATCTATCTATCTATCTACCTATCTTTTTGTACCAAATTTGGCAACCCTAATTCTATAGGTCGTAGTATTTAAAAAAATTTTACCAACCATAATAATATTCAATTATAACTATTACTTTTATTATTACTATTTAAATTATTATGTTAAGCAAAAATAAAAATTAATTATTATTTATTACATATCTGACATGTGGGTATTTTGACGACCACTTTTTAATATTTTTATTAACACTATAATTTTGTAAAAAAAAAAAAAATACAAAAATAATTATAAATATTAATAAATTTCATATTTGGTATTACTTCCGTACATTTTACATAAAAACTCCCACCTAAAACTAAAAACTAAGTAAAAAAAATCAAATCGCTACTTTCAATCAACTCTCAAAATAGTTATTTAAAAGCAAAAAAATGCTTAAAATCTTATCATAAAGAAATCATCGTTTAAATGTATACTTTTTAAACCATGCATAAAAGCAAATCATTACCATATGAATAAAAACTTAAATTAAAAGAAATGACACTTGTGATTTATTAAAAAAAAAAAAACTGAAAAAAATACCAAGAACAAATAAGAAATTCTTACAAACTAATGAAAAAAGATATTGCAACACTTCAGACAATAACATTTTAATATGTGAAGTGTTTTCTAAGTACTATTGCATGTTGGTTAGAGAACCCCAGCGGGAATGGGCTGGATGATGATGATTATGTTTTCAAAACATTTAAATTTGTACGAGTGATTATGCATGCGGGTGCCGTTATTAAAATGTCTTCTAGTTTTTTATTTCTTTTCATATTTTACTAACAAACAAATATCAAGTGAAAAGGGATTTTTCAACAAGAAGCAAAAAATAAAAACTAGAAAATAAATACAAATTACAAATCCCTAAAGATAGAAGGGTTGTCATACAATTTAAACTAGTAAATGTAAATAATGCAAGTTTGTTTGAAAACTTTGACTGACCCTAATGTTGGGGATTTTTGATTTAGAATATCGAATGATAAATGTTTGTTTTAAGGTTTGTTAAAACTGTGACTAGCCCTAATGTTAGAGATTAAATAAAAGAATTTTGAACTAATTTTGATAAAGTTATTTTTTAAATTTTTTCTTCCGCATGCAAATTTTTGTTAGCGTGCTAAAACTAAATTTATAATATAACTAAAACTTACATTGTAAAGTCGATTTTGGCAAAATTAATTAAAAACAAGTAAGAAAGTATAGTCGGGCGTGGCCGACCATATGATACCCTACACCAGTTATGAATATTAAATGTGATTTATTTTTCATAATATCGCATTTATCTTCAATATTCCCTTGTTCTGATACATTTAAGCAATTTATGGATGAAAAACTAATTTTCTGAAAGATTCTTTATATGGGGGCTAGGGGCAAATATGGACCAAGCCCGATAAAATTTTGTGAATATATTTATATTTACATAATATTTTATTATGCTGAATTTCATCGCGATATTTGTGTTTATAAGTTAATTTGGGACATTCAAGTTATTTTCTGAAGGGACTTTGTATGGGAGCTAGGGTCAAATGGGGCCCGATCTTTATGAAATTTGGCAGGGTTATCAAGACTTCTATAAAACTTAGTTATGCAGTATTTCATCGATATATCTGTATATTTAACATAATTATGAGCTCAGAAGCCCTTTTCGGGGGGTTCTGTTCTATGGGGGCTAGGTGAAATAATGGACCGATTTTAACCATTTTCAATAGGCTTCGTCCTTGGGTCAAATAAAACGTGCGTGCCAAATTTCATCCAATTATCTTGAAAATTGCGACCTATAGCTTGCGCACAAGGTTTACATGGACAGCCAGCCAGCCAGACGGACGGACGGACATAGCTTAATCGACTCAGAAAACGATTCTAAGCCGATTGGTATACTTTAAGGTGGGTCTAGGACGAATATTTTTATATGTTACAAACATCAGCACAAATCCAATATACCCTCCCCACTAAAGTGGTGTAGGGTATAAATATTTAAATTTTGCCTAATAAACAAAATCTATTCAAAAGTACCTCTTGAAGAATGTAAAGTTCCAAAATCTCCACACATTTTTCCATTCCTGATTTTAGCAATAACAAAACAATAGAAATACACAGCTTCAAATGTTATTCTTTCTCTGTTTTGTTTTTTAAAAAAAAGCAAACTAAGTACAAGAACAACATTTATCATATGAAGCTGTGTGTTGTTGTTTTATTTGTCAAAGCGCACACTGAAAAGATGATTTTTTTAAGAAGTTTTCATAGGTTGTCTCGGATTTTTACTCATATCTCCGTTATTTATGGACCGATTATGCCGATTTTAAATAGCTTTCTTCACGAAATCATGTCTGATAGAATTATTGATAATTCGGATCTCGCAGATATCTGGGAACTTCTGAAAACTGATTTCAACATACACACAGATAGACGGACATGTCTTAATTTAAAAAAATTTAATTATTTTTTATTATTTTTCACAATTCCCCATTTGGGAATCATTCCTTAAATGTTTTTTTTAATCGCCATGACAATCTCTTTTTTTTATTGTTTAAATTACAATAGTAGTGATAAATAAACAAAATTAATTGACAACAACATTTAAATGTTGCATATGCAAAAGTAGAATTTTTTTTTTTACAAAAAAAAAAATATTTATGTATTTAAATAGTATTATGTTGAATAAATATGTATTCAACACGCAACACTTAAGATACATATAACATGCAGTTTTATTTTATTGTATTCGCTTTTATTATATTTTTTTAATTTTGTTTTTCAACAAATCGTAGATTTAGTTGTAGTTATTATTATTAGGGTGGGACTAATATTAAAGATAGAATATATAAAACGCACGATATCTCATTAATATTCGCGATTATTAAGCGATTTTTAATTAAGAATGACATTTCATGAATAGAAATGAAGTTGACAGTGCAATACTTTAAATGTTTGAAACGTCAGGTTTTGTCTATTAGTCGTTTTAAGATAAACAACTAAAGAAATCTTTAGCATTCTATAAATAAAGAATTCAACTAAAATATTCTTTAGACTCCTTGGATCAGTTAAGAGCCTGTTTACTAAAGCCCCCTTCACACGAGCACACAAGTAATATGATCTGTCAAAATTTTGTGTAGAAGAGATGGGATCATCTAAACGCGATATGTAATGAAACCATCACACATTGAGAGAAATTTTTTGAAATGATTCAAAAAACAAGCAAGTCGCATTAGATCAGGGATGTATTTTTATGTAAACACATACAAAAAAGTGAAACAGCTGTTTCCATCTTACTTTGTTATTGTTTTATGCCAATCGTGTAAACACGAAAAATATAAATCAAACGACTTTTATTCTCTTTTTTGTCATACGGATAGAATTTCATTTTACTTTTTCATTTGACTTGTCGTACGTAAAGTGTGATCGTCTGAAGGGCCCTTAAAAAGTTTTTAGTAAAACCGTATTTTTTCATCTATATACAATTATTTAAGTCTCTTATAAACCTTGCCCTTATTTTCTGTGGGTTAAGGTCTAATAGGGTCCGATATTTGGCAACCATTGAGTCATTATTAAACCTAAATGTAAACTAAAACTATTTTTAATAGTTATAGGGTTTTTAGAATATAATAACTCTGGGGAGTAAACCCAAAAGTTGGCGGTTTACTTAAGGTGGAAGTACACGCGGCAACGCGTTATAGGCTTCTGCCAAAAAAAGTTGAAATAGTGTATTTTCATTTAACAAGTTACACATAGTAGTTTGTAACGCGTCTGCCGCGAAAAGTTCACCTACTTTCAACTTTTGACGCGTCGGCAGCTGATCAGGATTGTATTTTATTTTGTGTAGAATAAGAATAAACTAAAATGAAATAAATTTCTTCAACAATGTAGGAAAAATATTAAAAATATACAAAAACTTAAAATTTTTATTATTAAAACATTAATAGTCTTAAAAATCATTAAAAGAGAGATCAAAATAACGCGTGGTCTGTAACTTGCCGCTTATAAAGCGCGAGAAGTTTGAAAAGCGTGAAACCTTTTCCTTTACAAACTTTTTGTAAGTGCCACCGTATTACAACAACAACAAAACTCTACAGTGGATTTTGTTCTTTCATTTGTTGTACGATTATTTAATTTCTTTTGTCAACTACGTGCATTATCAACATTATCATACTTAGACAAAGTCCGTATGTCTTTCCCTCCGTCCCTCCTCTGTCTGTCAGTCGGTCTCTCATGTCTGTGTATGGTGTTATATCCGTATTTTTATTACTGTAATGTTTGTATGTTGTTGTTATTTTATTATTATGATTATTTAGATTTGTATACCTATTATGCAAATGTTGTAAAAACACAACAGCAACAACAAAAGCAATAAAAAACACACCATGGTCTTCTTCTAAACACTTTAAAAGTACAACCATTCCATTCATTTATGTATATTCTTTTGCTTCTTGTTGTCGTTGTTGTCTCTTCGTTGTGTCTTAAAAAGCCAATGACTTTTTAGGTAAATTCCCTTTTAAAGTTCTGAGCTTTTTTTTGAAATGTTTACTGGCAACAAATGGTCGTTATAGTAACAAAAACAACACTAGAAAAGGGTTTATCTGGAAGAGGAATATGCTAATTTTTTTGAACAATAACAACAACAACGAATTTTTAATATGAAGAAATTGAAAAACAGTTTATAAAATATTTTAATTTAAATTGCTTATGCAGCAAAATGAAATCTTGAAGCTGAAACAATTAGTTTTTGGAAAACTAAATTTTGAATTCAAAATGTTTTATATTGAATTGATTTTGGTTGCGATTAAAGTTTTATAATATATAACCACAATTATCAATAGTATAAAAAGAGTTCTGTTTGTTAATAGGTCCAATATTCTAGATTTTAATTCTCCACATTAAGCATATTCTAATCTTAGTGTTTTCGTCAAATGTTAAGCTTTTGTTTGATAATAAAAATGCTCTTTTTTAATTTACCTAACTTTGACCCATAACAATGTGACATTTATAAGTAGTGGGTCACGGTTGCCTTTACACAAAGAAACTGACCTGGTATATTTACATACATGTGACAATAATTATTAAGAACACTGCATTGTTAATAACTATTGGTGTCAATTGAAAATCAATATTCTTTAATACTTAATAAAAAAATATTTCTAATAATAACATTTACCACATGTACAAGATATTATAATTACAATACCCTAGGTCTAACACAAAGTTCAAAAGACTTCTCTAGTCTAGTCTATAGTCTAGTCTATAGTCTAGTCTATAGTCTAGTCTATAGTCTAGTCTATAGTCTAGTCTATAGTCTAGTCTATAGTCTAGTCTATAGTCTAGTCTATAGTCTAGTCTATAGTCTAGTCTATAGTCTAGTCTATAGTCTAGTCTATAGTCTAGTCTATAGTCTAGTCTATAGTCTAGTCTATAGTCTAGTCTATAGTCTAGTCTATAGTCTAGTCTATAGTCTAGTCTATAGTCTAGTCTATAGTCTAGTCTATAGTCTAGTCTATAGTCTAGTCTATAGTCTAGTCTATAGTCTAGTCTATAGTCTAGTCTATAGTCTAGTCTATATCTAGTCTATAGTCTAGTCTAGTCTAGTCTATAGTATATAGTCTAGTCTCTATAGTCTAGTCTATAGTCTAGTCTATAGTCTAGTCATAGTCTAGTCTATAGTCTAGTTTAGTCTATGTCTATGTTAGTCTATAGTCGTCTATAGTATAGTCTAGCTGAGTCTAGTATATAGTCTATAGTCTAGTCATAGTCTAGTCTATAGTCTAGTCTATAGTCTACATATCTAGTCTTATAGTCTAGTCTTCTAGTTAGTTATACTAGTCTATAGTCTAGTCTATAGTCTAGTCTATAGTCTAGTCATATCTAGTCATATCTAGTCTATAGTCTAGTCTATATAGTCTTATCTATAGTCATAGTCTCCTATAGTCTATAGTTGATCTAGCTAGTCTATAGTCTAGTCTAGTTATAGTCTAGTCTATAGTCTAGTCTAGTCTAGAGTCTAGTCTATAGTCAGTCTATAGTCTAGTCTATAGTCTAGTCTATAGTCTAGTCTATAGTCTAGTCTATAGTCTAGTCTATAGTCTAGTCTATAGTCTAGTCTATAGTCTAGTCGATAGTCTAGTCTATAGTCTAGTCTATAGTCTAGTCTATAGTCTAGTCGATAGTCTAGTCTATAGTCTAGTCTATAGTCTAGTCTATAGTCTAGTCTATAGTCTAGTCTATAGTCTAGTCTATAGTCTAGTCTATAGTCTAGTCTATAGTCTAGTCTATAGTCTAGTCTATAGTCTAGTCTATAGTCTAGTCTATAGTCTAGTCTATAGTCTAGTCTATAGTCTAGTCTATAGTCTAGTCTATAGTCTAGTCTATGGTCTAGTCTATAGTCTAGTCTGTAGTCTAGTCTATAGTCTAGTCTATAGTCTAGTCTATAGTCTAGTCTATAGTCTAGTCTATGGTCTAGTCTATAGTCTAGTCTGTAGTCTAGTCTATAGTCTATTCTATAGTCTAGTCTATAGTCTAGTCTATGGTCTAGTCTATAGTCTAGTCTATAGTCTAGTCTATAGTCTAGTCTATAGTCTAGTCTATAGTCTAGTCTATAGCCTAGTCTATAGTCTGGTCTATAGTCTAGTCTATAGTCTAGTCTATAGCCTAGTCTATAGTCTGGTCTATAGTCTAGTCTATAGTCTAGTCTATAGTCTAGTCTATAGTCTAGTCTATAGTCTAGTCTATAGTCTAGTCTATAGTCTAGTCTATAGTCTAGTCTATAGTCTAGTCTATAGTCTAGTCTATAGTCTAGTCTATAGTCTAGTCTATAGTCTAGTCTATAGTCTAGTCTATAGTCTAGTCTATAGTCTGGTCTATAGTCTAGTCTATAGTCTAGTCTAGTCTAGTCTATAGTCTAGTCTATAGTCTAGTCTATAGTCTAGTCTATAGTCTAGTCTATAGTCTAGTCTATAGTCTAGTCTATAGTCTAGTCTATAGTCTAGTCTATAGTCTAGTCTATAGTCTAGTCTATAGTCTAGTCTATAGTCTAGTCTATAGTCTAGTCTATAGTCTAGTCTATGGTCTAGTCTATAGTCTAGTCTGTAGTCTACTCTATAGTCTAGTCTATAGTCTAGTCTATAGTCTAGTCTATGGTCTAGTCTATAGTCTAGTCTGTAGTCTAGTCTATAGTCTATTCTATAGTCTAGTCTATAGTCTAGTCTATGGTCTAGTCTATAGTCTAGTCTATAGTCTCCAATCTAGTCTACAGTCTAGTCTATAGTTTAGTATTTAGTCTAGTCTATAGTCCAGTCTTGGTATTTGGTAAATTACATAATTTCTGATAGAAATCTGTTTTGTAACATGATTTGACGGGAAATAGAGGACAAAATTTTATTTCTAAATGCCTGATTCCTTCGGTCCTCAAATCCGTGTTAAGTAATAAAATTACTCTCTGTAGGGTATTTTTAAGAGTTTCATGACAATTATTACTTCTAACCAATTCCCATCTAATAATTGCAATGTCCAGTACATAACTAAACGAAAATGTGTGCGTGTTAGATTAGAATGTTTTTCTTGAGAACACTTTTATTAACAAACAACTGTTTATTATTTAAATATTTACTTGTACATATGTATGTATGTACTAGTAACAACCCAACAAACCAAGCCATAATCAAAATATAACTACATTTTAAAATAAACTTATAATAAAGAATTTTCTACAACATTTCATAAGGATACTTATGATAGGTTTATTTTAATGGAAATTATAAATACTTTTAAAATAATGCTTAAAAAACGCTTCGTATAGCAACAATATTTGCAATAATACTTGCTGTACACTTAGTTAGGATAACAAGTTTTACAAATGTGATTGTAAAAGACTAATGATCGCAATAGTTTTGTAATTGTTTTCCTATAAGATATCCCGTTATTTTATTGCGTGTTTTTCTTATTATTATTCTTCTTCATTTCAGTCTTCTTGTTTAGTTTGGCAAAGGCAGTGTTTTTAAGTGTTTAAGAGTGTAATTTTATAAAATAAAGTAATATAAAATTTGTGTTTAAAAATGGTAATTTAATTAATATATAAAAAATGCCACATAATAAAACAATGTGCTTTTTTATTTTATAGATGCCGCTTTTTCTATAGGATTGAGGGAGGACGAGTTCATAAAAAGTATAAACAAGTCTTTTCCATTTACCAATAATAGACTAATACGTAAAATATATATAGAAAAGTGCAAAATTGTAGAAAGTATAATTGAAAAATATCAGTAAAGTAATGAAAAATAAAAAATATGTATGAAACAAAAAAAAAATATTGTTTTAATTGAATTAACAAGCTTATAAAAATGTTACGAAAATAAGCTTACTTCAATCATGTTTCAAAAACTATTTTTCAGTAAGCTTATTTCATAATTGCGATTCTAAGCTTGTTGTAAACTGCAACTAGGAATATTATCACAAGGGTTCAATTTTCTTGATAAAATAATTGTTAACAAGCATTTTACAATAATTATCATAATAGTTTTGCAAACCTAACGCTTATGGTAGTAAGTTTGTTATAAACGAATTTTAAAGCTTTTTGGTTTGTTGGGAACTTTTTCTGTTGGTCTTGACCTTTAAATATTTAACTAATTATTGATTTATTTTATTTCACTCTAATTGCAGAACTGTCAGAAAATAATACGTTTACGTTCTTTAAACGCAAAAACAGATCCCGCAGCACTTGCACGTGAAGTCGTGGACAAATGTGATTTAATACACAAATCCCAGTTGGCCGATGTAGAGCAAATAATATTTTATTTGAAAAATCGTAAAGATAATGCTGGTATAGGTAAGTGTGTTTAACAAAATGGAACCAACAGATGTATAGTATTTCCGTTAATTTTTGTAATTTACAGATACACACGACAACAATATGGGTCATCATCGTTCGGCTATTGCCACACACCGAACCTCGGCAAGACCTCATACCACCATGAGTTCTAGCATGTCATCTTCAACACATTCAAAATCATCAGATTCCTCGGATGTTTCCATTAATCATATAGACGAATATGTTGAGTTGTTGTATGAAGATCTAAGCGAACGCATACGAGGTTCGGCTATGATCCTACAAGTAGCACGTAATCCTGATAATTTAGAAGAATTAGAAAAAAATGGTGCGTTGTTTTTTTATTATTAAAAATAAATTTATTTAAATATTTTCATTTTTTTCCAGAATCTTGTTTAAGTGCTTTGTCGCGTGTATTGCGTGAAGATTGGCGCAAAAGTTTAGATTTATCTACAAATATTATTTATATATTCTTTTGTTTCTCCACCTATACGAAATTTCATTCAGTTATAGTTCAATATAAGGTAAGTTGGAATTAAAAGGGGGTTTTCAACTTTCATAGTACATTTTGGAATGGTTCCGGCATTAAAAAGATTCGACTACTGTTCTGTCTTTATTCGAGATGTGTTGTTAAGGAATGATAACTTTATATAATTAATTCCATTACAGATTGGTTCTTTATGTATGGATGTTATCGATTACGAATTACGTCGTTACGAGAGTATGCGTAATGAATTGGATATTCGTAAAAATCCTGGTGGTTCGGCTCCTCTATCGGCTAAGGCAAGCAAGGAGAAATTAAACAACAGCACTGATGATTTTCTAGATCTCATGAATGAAGAAAAACCCAAAGAGGTAAAACAACAACAAAGAATTTTTCACACATAACAAATAATTAAAACAATTTTCTATATTACTCTCAGATGGAGCCACCTCGACGTCGTATACCCGAATTGAAACAACGCCCCAAATCGGGTAATTGGTCTAGTTTTCACAGTTCCATGTCTTCATCGCTTATAAAAAGTCAAATACTAAACAGCAGCTATCATGAAGCTCTCTCGGCGGGAGCTCAAACACCCGACTCAGGTATCTCGACCAATGGTGACATGAAAGCCACCAGCAATGAGGCTCTCGATCGTAATGATCCGAAAACTAAAAAGGAAGAAATCGATCGTCTGAATAAGCAGCTAAAACTTTTTGCTAAAAAACAAGAACAACTTTTAAGGGTTGCCTTCTATTTGCTACTGAATATGGCTGAAAATGTCAAACTAGAAGAGAAAATGCGTCGCAAAAATATTGTCAAAATGTTGGTTAAAGCTTTAGATCGTCAAAATATTGATCTCCTAATGCTGGTTACCACATTTTTGAAAAAGTTGTCCATAGTGGGTGACAACAAGGACGATATGAGCGAACTGAATATAGTGTCAAAATTACCCCGACTCTTCCAAAGTGGTCATACCGATCTGGTGCAAGTTACCCTAAAATTGGTGTTCAATTTGTCATTTGATGGTCAGTTAAGAAGGAAAATGATAGTGGCTGGTTACTTGCCCATGTTGGTTATGTTTATCAATGATGAAAAACATCATGGCATAGTGGTAAAGATATTATATCACATGAGTTTGGATGATAAGGTGAGACAAATTTAATATTAAAATTGTTATAAGAGATAGCTAAATAAATGTTTGTTTTTTTATTGTAGGTTAAAGCCATGTTTACCCATACCGAATGCGTACAAATGGCCACGGATGCTATTATTTTAAATCTCAATTCTAAAGTTGATTTGGATCTAATCGCTCTCTGCATTAATCTTTCGCTTAATCGTCGTAATGCTCAAATTATGGTCGAAGGCAATCGTTTGCACAGTCTCATGGATCGTGCTTTCAAATATCAAGATTCCCTACTTATGAAACTATTGCGCAATCTCTCGCAGCATGAATCCCTTCAGCCCCTATTTATCGATTATGTAGGGGATTTGGCACGCATTCTTACCATTTGCGACGATGAGTCTTTCATGGTGGAATGCTTGGGCATATTGGGCAATTTGTCGCTGGCCGATTTAGACTATTCACAGATTTTACAAAATTTCCAATTGATACCCTGGATAAGAAATATCTTAATACCCAGTGCAAAGTTAGATGATCTCGTTTTGGATACTATTGTATATTTGGGCACTTGTGCCCATGATGAATTATGCGCCTTACTGTTTTGTCGCGCCAATGTAGTGCTTTCTTTAATCGAACTGCTGAAGGCCAAACAGGAGGATGATGAGATTGTTTTACAAATTATTTTCGTATTCCAACAGATTTTGAGACATGAAAGTACACGCGAGTATATGATTAAGGAGACAGAATCACCGGCGTATCTTATAGATTTGATGCATGATAAAAATGCCGAGATACGTAAAGTTTGTGATTATTGTTTGGACATTATAGCTATTAGCGATACCGAATGGGCGAAACGTATTAAGGTAAGATGGTTTTAAAGATAAAATTAACATTGTATCTAATCAAACATTATATGTTACTTGCAGTTGGAAAAATTCCGTAATCACAACTCGCAATGGTTGTGTATGGTGGAGTCACAACAGCACGAAGACAATAACGAAAGCTATAATGATGAAGAAGACGAAGAACACGATTTGGACAACTATTTACGTGGTGAATATCTGGACAATTGTGATCTATATAATACAAATCAACAAAATAAAGAAAGCGAAGATAATGACAGTAACAATAGTAATAATCCAGCTAGTCCCGCCAATTCAACCTACAGTCGTCCAGTGAGCAGGTAAGTTTTTTCTACAAAATACCCCAAAAAGAAAATTTACAAAAAAAAATCTAATATTATTTTTTAAAAATTTTTAGTTTTAGACGCAGTCAAGATCTTGATGATATTTACAACATGACATTTAGTAGCAAATCTCAAAACTCCAGCCAGGGAGACTCTAATTATATGTTTAAATCGAATAAGTCTTTGGATTCCGAAGGCTTGCATGAAGAGCTTTTATTGGCTTAAGAAGAAATTAAAAAAAAAAAAAGAAAAAAGAATTCATAAGAAAATTGTGCTTAAATTACAGTTGAAAGCAAATAGCGGAAGGCATTTAATTAAATATGTAGTTGTTCTTTTTTTGATTTATTTTAATTTGGGAAAAACCAACCATGTTTTGCATTTTTTTAAAGAAATTATAAACAAAATATTAATTAAGTTATTGTGCTGATGATGTTCTTTTAATTAGCTTTCAGTAAACTCTATGGCGAATTAATAATAAATAAAAAGGCCAAATATTTGTAGAAATTTCTTTGCTTAGCGCACATAAATTACATAGTAGTATATAAACGATTGTTTTTTATTTTATTTTTATAGTTTTAATTTAAAAAAAACGACATTTTTTATAATTATTTTTAAGTTAGCGAAAAAAAAAAACCAAAACGAAGCTAGTCCTTGTTTTTAACACAAAAAAAGTTAAGAAAACGAAACAAAACAACATTAATTTTATGTTAAATGTTTAATATATTTTGTTTGTTTAATTAAGTTTATTTTATTTTAATATATTTTTTTTTATTTACGAAATATATGTGATATTTAACTTTCCTTTTAAAACAATAATACTACAATATTAAAGAACAACAAAACGAACGAACAAATCCTTAGAAAATGAAATTAATAAATTGTCCAGTTATTTATTTTTAGTCAATTATGTTTTTCCTCCTTTTTTTTCTATTATGTATTCTTATTACCTACAATTTAAAATTTTGTTAAAATTTTTTTAGAAACAAGTTAAAATTTAATTTTAAGTTTTTTTAATTAAGTTAAACTAATACCAAAATGTGTTTCGTTTTTTTCTTCTTTTTTTCAAAAAAAGCTTTTTATTAAACAATTAAAATTGCGAAACGTACAAAAAAAATCAGAAAAACTGACAAGATTTTTTATTTTAATACTCAAAATTGGCTTAAAGTAGTTGTTTTAAATATTATATTAAAACAAAAGGCAAACGATCCTTGTAGAAGACTCCTCTTTTACTTTATAATTGTAATAATTGTACTACAAAATATTCTTTAGCATAAAAAAATAAATAAACAATTGATTTTTAAATAAAGACATTTAATAAAAACTATATATTAATAAATACAAAAACAACTATAAATAAATGTTTATGTAAAAGAAAAAAAGTGTTAAAATTGTAACAAAATTTTAGGGGTTTATTTTATAAAATGTTACTAATAACCTGAAAATGTTTAGAATTTGTAAGAAAAATTTTAAATATTTTTGTTTTTCTTACCCCTTTTAAGCATTTTTGTGTGAAGTTTTATTTTATAAATTTGTTTCTCCTAAATTATGCCATAATAACAACAAAAAGTTATAATAAATATAAAGAAAAATAAATAAAAGAAAATCTATATATTTCAAACAATTTAGCACATGTTTTATTTATTTGAAAATAAACCAGTAAGAAAGTATAGTCGGCCATGGCCTACACCATGGGTATATTTTAAAAATAATTTATTTTTCATAAAGAAACTTTTATGTTGAATTTTACCTTAATTCCAAAGTATTTAAGTAATTTATTGATGAAAAACAAATTTTCTAAATAGGGCTTTATATAGGAGTATAGGGCAAATATGGGCGGATCCTCATTAAATTTGGGAAGTTTCATTGCGATACAAATTGTTATAAGTCAATTTTAGACGTTTAAGACATTTTTGAAGGGGGGTTTGTATGGGGGCTAGGGTCAAATAAGGGCGATCATTACGAAAATCTGCAGTGTCATTTATACTTATATAAAACTTATTGTTCTAAATTTTAGAGAGATAATAATATATTTGACATAATTATGACATAAAAAGCCCAAATCGGGAGGTTCGGTTGTATGGGGCTAGGTGAAATAATGGACCGATTTCAACCATTTTCAATAGGCTTCGTCCCTGTGCCAAAAAACAAACTACCTTGAAAATTGTGACCTGTATCTTGCACACAAGGTTTACATTGACAGCCAGCCAGACAGACGAACAGACGGACATGTCTTAATCGAAAAGTTATTAAGACATGTCCGATCGGTATACTTTAAGGTGTGTGCAGGCCCAATATTTTTGTGTGTTACAAACATCAGCACAAACGTATAATACCCTCCCCACTATAGTGGTGTAGGGTCGTTACATATGACCTCCTCCTAACAAAACTAGCCCATGTTTATAGGTATAGACAGATAGATAGATAGATAGATAGATAGATAAGTAGATATATAGATAGATTAGATAGATAGATCGATAGATATAGATCGATAGATAGATAGATATAGATCGATCGCTAGCTCGCTCGCTCTCGATAGCTAGCTAGCTCGCTCGCTAGATCGCTAGATCGCTAGCTCGCTCGCTCGATCGCTCGCTTCGCTCTCGCTCGCTCTCGCTCGCGCTCGCTCGCTCGCTCGCTCGCTCGCTCGCTGCTCTCGCTCGCTCGCTCGCTCGCTCGCTCGCTCGCTCGCTCGCTTCGCTCGCTCGCTCGCTCGCTCGCTGCTCGCTCGCTCGCTCGCTCGCTCGCTCGCTCGCTCGCTCGCTCGCTCTCGCTCGCTCGCTCGCTCGCTCGCTCGCTCGCTCGCTCTCGCTCGCTCGCTCGCTCGCTCGCTCGCTCGCTCGCTCGCTCGTCGCTCGCTCGCTCGCTCGCTCGCTCGCTCGCTCGCTCGCTCGCTCGCTCGCTCGCTCGCTAGATAGATAGATAGATAGATAGATAGATAGATAGATAGATAGATAGATAGATAGATAGATAGATAGATAGATAAATAGATAGATAGATAGATAGATAGATAGATAGATAGATAGATAGATAGATAGATAGATAGATAGATAGATAGATAGATAGATAGATAGATAGATAGATAGATAGATAGATAGATAGATAGATAGCAGTGTCGCCAGATGTGGGGATTTGTCCCCAAATTGGGGATTTCAACTTTTATTTGGGGACCGATTTTCGTGGGGAAGGATTTGGGGATTTTCGTAAAATTTGGGGATTTTTTATAATTTTTGCCTTATTTTTGGGGATTTTTATATTTTTTTTTATAAATATTAACAATTATTTTTTTAGTTTTTAGTTTAGTTTTTTTATATAAGGGTATTTAAAACTGGGTTCGCACCTTACCCTCTCCGATTTGGAGAGATTTGGTTATCATACTCTTTGAATAAATACAAAATTCAAAGTTTTAAAAAATTTTCAAAATCGTTAATTTTTAGATTATTACGAAATTTTTGCTCAAAGGCAGAAAAATTTTTTCTCAAAGGCATGAAGTTTAGTATCGTATAATTTCTGAACAAATTGTTCGATTTTATAAATCTCGGTCTCAAATTTATGGTTATGTGTCCTAGCTTGAAAATTTTTGTTTTTAAATAAGGACAATAAATTCAAAAACATATTTGAGTTAAGTATATCTCAAAAAAGGTATCTTCGATTTTACTTTTTTTGTTCGAAATTTTTAATTCCTTTTGTTCATCAAAGATAAAAGTTTTAAATTGGCGATCCCCATGGTCCTATTCAGATTTTTGTATATGTTGTCGCTGACATTATTACCTAATATTAGTATAGAATTATAAAAACTAAAAAATTAATTTTTAAGATATCTATGGTCAATAATTGTTTTTGAATTTGTTATCCTATAACACCGTTCAACAGCATTTATTGGACATAAACGAGACCATATATACATGATACTAGTGGTCTTACAAAGTAAAACTGTGTTTTCAGTTTTTCATTTTCTGATCTTTTCTCTTTTTTAAAGTACTTGAAATTTTAAGGATATAAAAATGTATTAAAAAAATGTTTCTATCAAATAGTTTTCATCAATATGGGTATCAAATAGGGTGATCAATTATACTTTTGCTGCTTAAAATACAAATAAAATATGTGAAATAATTAGGAAAATAAAAAAAAAAAATAACAAAAGCTCCTTTTTTAAAATATACTCTAGTCCCTAAACTCCAACATTCTTCAAATTTTGTCGGACAGTATTATTATTTACTTCAAAATTTGATGTAAGTGTCCCCTATGTATTCAAATAGCAAATAAAAGTATTCGAAACCATTTTTTTAAGTAAAAAAACGGGTTATTCGATATTCGAAATCAACATTTAGAAAAAAAACCGACAGTAGTAAAACAGAAAAAATCCGAGTCGATCACCCTAGTATCAAATGAAAGAGGATAACCTATGGAAAACAAAACTATATTTTGTTTTTACTTTTCAGGACAAAAAAGTGTAAATAATGTCTTTTAAAAATTCATCCTTTATATCCTTGAGAATATGGGCATCAAATTAAAGAGGAGGATCTCTGGAAATTAAAAATATATTGTTTTTATTTTGAAAGTTGAAAGAGGGGCAAATATGGACCAAACCCGATAAAGTTTTGTGAATGTATTTATATTTATATAATATTTATTGAAGTAATTTTCTGAAGGGGCTAGGGTCAAATGGGGTCCGATATCTATGAAATTTGGCAAGGTCATCAAGACTTGTATAAAACTTAGTTGTGCCGCTTTTGATCAATATACAGGAATATTTAACATAATTATGAGCTCAGAAGCCCTTTTCGGGGGGTTCTGTTGTATGGGGGCTAGGTGAAATAATGGACCGATTTTAACCATTTTCAATAGGCTTCGTCCTTGGGTGTGTCAAAATTCATCCATTATCTTGAAAATTGCGACCTGTACCTGACGCACAAGGTTTACATGGACAGCCAGCCAACCAGCCGGACGGACATGGCCAATATTTTTGTGCGTTGCAAACATCAGCACAAACGTGTAATACCCTAGGGTATAAATACTATCAATTTTATAATTTCATCCTTTATATGGAAGGCTAACATTTTAAAATGATATTGCTATTTTCAGAGACGTCCTACTTAATGTGACGGCCATGAACACAAGGATATAAATATTTGAATAAATTAAAAAAATCCTTGAAAGTTTAAAGTCCTTCAAAAAGGAAAAATGATCAGAAAACTAATTATATAGTTTTTCTGTATACGATCTCTACTTTCACTCGTATTTGGTTTTGTTCCAGTCCAAAAAGTAATGTTCAATATTTTACTCATATTTATTTCCTTATTTATCAAGAAAATATTTTTTGCATATTAGAGTAATAATATATTTTTTTACGGCTTACATAATAAAGCTATAGAAACAAATTTTAACCTATATTTAACATTTTAAAAGGATATTAATTAAAATTTTTCGTCCTGAAATATAAAAACAAAAATTATATTTGATTTCCGGAAATTGTCCTCTTTCATTTGATACCCATTCGGACTAAAACTATTTAGTAAATATATTTTATTAAATTTGTATATCCTTAAAACTTCGAAGTACTTTTCACTATAAATGACCTCTAGCAACGTTCAATTCCAATAAAAAATGTAAAATGGTTTTACGGTGTAACAATACAATTTTTTTTTAAATTTCCAAACTAGAAACGTAACTATTAATTTAAAACTAAGAATAATAAAATCGGATATGTAGTTTAGAAGATATGCGATATTAAACTTCATTCTTCAAAAATATATATATGTACATAAATTTTGGACTACGATAAAACGTAACGAATTTGAGAATTTTGGAGAACTTAATGCAAAGAACGTATATTCGAAATTGCATTTTTTGTTCAAAATTTTTAAAAATTATCATTATTGATATAAACATCAGGAAGGTTTTCGGAATAGGTCTTTTAATTAATTTCCTAAAACAAATCATTTTGTTAAATGTTATCTTTGCCATGTCCGTCTGTGCGACTGTTGAAATTCATCAAAATCCGTCCATAAATAACGGAGATATGAGCAAAAATCAGAGACGACCTCTGAAAATTGCATCATGATTACGATTGCTGCTGTATTAATATATACATGGCTGTT
The DNA here is from genome assembly GCF_015586225.1 of Lucilia sericata. NCBI lineage: Eukaryota > Metazoa > Arthropoda > Insecta > Diptera > Calliphoridae > Lucilia > Lucilia sericata. The sequence goes on from NW_023994815.1 coordinate 189,095, forward strand.
TTAACTGTATTCCGGGGGCCTATTTTGAATCAAATTCCGAAATTTCTCTTTTTAAAAATCAAACAGTTCCTATCAATGGAAAATATTTGTATCGGACGGAATTAAGAGTTTTTCATGAACAAATTTTGGGGAAAATTATAGGGAATTCAATTTAAAAATGGGGATTTTTTGGGGACAACAAGCTTAAGATTGGGGACATGAGATAAAATTTTTCTGGCAACACTGATAGATAGATAGATAGATAGATAGATAGATAGATAGATAGATAGATAGATAGATAGATAGATAGATAGATAGATAGATAGATAGATAGATAGATAGATAGATAGATAGATAGATAGATAGATAGATAGATAGATAGATAGATAGATAGATAGATAGATAGATAGATAGATAGATAGATAGATAGATAGATAGATAGATAGATAGATAGATAGATAGATAGATAGATAGATAGATAGATAGATAGATAGATAGATAGATAGATAGATAGATAGATAGATAGATAGATAGATAGATAGATAGATAGATAGATAGATAGATAGATAGATAGATAGATAGATAGATAGATAGATAGATAGATAGATAGATAGATAGATAGATAGATAGATAGATAGATAGATAGATAGATAGATAGATAGATAGATAGATAGATAGATAGATAGATAGATAGATAGATAGATAGATAGATAGATAGATAGATAGATAGATAGATAGATAGATAGATAGATAGATAGATAGATAGATAGATAGATAGATAGATAGATAGATAGATAGATAGATAGATAGATAGATAGATAGATAGATAGATAGATAGATAGATAGATAGCTCGCTCGCTCGCTCGCTGCCGCTCGCTCGCTCGCTCGCTCGCTCGCTCGCTCGCTCGCTCGCTCGCTCGCTCGCTCGCTCGCTCGCTCTCTCGCTCGCTCGCTCGCTCGCTCGCTCGCTCGCTCTCGCTCGCTCGCTCGCTCGCTCGCGCTCGCTCGCTCGCTCGCTCGCTCTCTCGCTCGCTCGCTCGCGCTCGCTCGCTCGCTCGCTCGCTCGCTCGCTCGCTCGCTCGCTCGCTCGCGCTGCTCGCTCGCTCGCTCGCTCGCTCGCTCGCTCGCTCGCTCGCTCGCTCTCGCTCGCTCGCTCGCTCGCTCGCTCGCTCGCTCGCTCGCTCGCTCTCTCGCTCGCTCGCTCGCTCGCTCGCTCGCTCGCTCGCTCGCCTCGCTCGCTCGCTCGCTCGCTCGCTCGCTCGCTCGCTCGCTCGCTCGCTCGCTCGCGCTCGCTCGCTCGCTCGCTCGCTCGCTTCGCTCGCTCGCTCGCTCGCTCGCTCGCTCGCTCGCATATTTTTATTCTACCTGCCCTCTATCTGACAAATTACAAATAATAATTGTAATTTCCTGCAGTTTTGTTAATATCTAAATCAACCCTTCAAAACTTCTCCTACATGTCAAATTACTTATACTTTACTTTAACAAACTATATTCTGGTAGTTTACCAAACATTTAAAATAACCCTGCAACTGCTCCCTCTACATGTCAAATTTACTATTGCTTTTTTATCTAAATGCAAGAGCATACTTTTAGGCAGTGTTGCCAGAAAAATAAAGAAATTGTAAGCAGATCATAACACACAAATGTCTTGGGTTTTCATAATGTCAAATTACATATGAAAAAAATTTGACATTTGTTGAAACCACATAGAAATATTTGCACAAATTGTCACTCGCTGTCACCTCATCATTCTCTCATGAGAGAATTGCTGCGAATAAGCAAATTTGGCTGTGCACCTCACACAAACACGTGTATTTCTTATGGGACCTAGGCTGCTGCGTATCCCTAGGATGACTTTAATTTGGCGCAGCACATATAAAAAAATGATATTGCTGTGCACAGCTTAACGAAATTTCTGTGCACAGCAGGATGCTCTCTTCTGTCTTTTCGAGAGAATTTATTATTTTTTTGTAGTAAATAAAAAATATTATTGAAATTCGAAAACATTTCTTGAACAAAGATATCTTAAAAATGTATTTTTTAATTTTTATAATGCCTCTACTAAAATTTAGTTATAATCTCAACGACAACATATACAAAAAATCTGAATGGGACCATGGGAATCTTTAGAAAATTAACTTCCAGTTTAAAATGATAAAAACATTCGAATAAATTGTTTATAATTACTGCATTTATTTAAAGATCAAAATTTCTAATTCATTGAAATATTTGAAAAATATTTTAAAATTTTGTATTTTAAATCAAGTTCACTATTAAAACAAATGTTTATGGTTCTAAATTGTTATTGTTGTTTTTTCTTCAATTCTAAGTAAATATGTATGTATTATTATGTGGTATTTATGCATGTAGGTTTATTACATTTCGGTTTTATTTTATTTTTTTCAATTTAAAATGGCCCTGCCACAAATATAAAAAAAGTAAGAAAAGTGATTATTTTATATATTTATATAACGACAAGATTATTTTTAAATAATTCCAGCAATTCTATAATATAAAAAGCAAAATAATAAAAAAAAATATAATAATAAAAAAAACAATATTAATACAAAACAGTTTAAATTAAAATTAAATTCAAAGTATTTATATAAAAATATAATTTTATCATTTAGAAAACTAGCTTAAAAATTTTATTAAATTATGTAAAGAAAGGTTTTATTATTAAAGCGTTTAAAAAATGATTTTTGTTTTCTATAGATAACGACAGAGATTCTCAAATACTATAATTTTTATGAGTTTTCCACTATTTTCAAAAAGAGAAAAAAGTTTTTCTTAAGAGTAAAAGATAAATTCAGCAAGAATCGTATTCATTTTTTTTTTCTTTCTCTCAAAACGAAACATATTTACAAATACTTTATAGAAAGAAAATAGAACTAGAAGTGTTAAAAATGTTTTAACATATCGTTTCGCGTTTTGTTTATATAAAAAAGTACAAAATAATTTATATGGTTTTTGTATAAATAAAATAGAATTAATGTTTATAATTTTACATCCCATAAAAGGACATAACAAAATCATCACGTTCTCGTGGTACATAAAAAGCTGCACAAGTACATTCCCACACTTCTTTGGGATATTCCCATTCGCCATTAAATGACCACTGTTTTGTGTCTAAATCGTAGCACTGCACTGCTGAGGTGGCACGATTTATGGTGTTTGTCGACAACAGACCTCCGATAAAATAAATGCGCCTCTTAACTGCCGCCACACCAGTGTAATATTTTGGCATTGGATTTTTTGTTTCCGTCGACCAAGTGTCGGTTTTCACATCATAGACATCTATGGTTTCCGCTAAGACTCTTGTTTCGGTTAAAGGATCTTCATACCAGCCACCACAGGCATAAATATGATGTTCGAATGCAATGAGTATATGATCGGCTCTGGGTGTTGGCATCTGACATAATTTGTTCCATTTTTCGGTTTTTGCATCAAAGCTCCAGAGCGATGCCAATACCATGTGACGATCAATGCCGCCTGTAAGATGGTGAGATATAATAAAGTTTGTTTGTTATGTCGGAATATATTTTAATAATGTTGATCAGATTTTGTTGCGAAAAAACTGAGATTTTGTTGAAAAACTGAGTTCTTGGTAAAAAAAACGAGTTTTTGGTGAGAAATTAATTTTTTAGTAAAAAACTGACTTTTTGGTAAAAATCTGAGTTTTTAGTAAAAAACTGACTTTTTGTAGAAAAATTAGTTTTTGATGAAAAACCGATTTTTTGATAAAGAACTGATTTTTTGCTGGAAAACTGAGATTTTAATAAAAAAAAAACTGAGTATTTGTTGAAGAACTTAAATTTTTATGAGAACTGAGTTTTTCATTAAAATGAAAAACTCAGTTTTTTATTTCAAAACAGTTTTTTATGTAAACTAAAATTTTTTGTTAAAAAATAAGCATTTACTGCAAATCTTTCTTTTTAAAATCGATTTTTTACAACTCACCCGATATATATAATTTTTCACCCAAAACAACGCCAGCATGTTGACTACGATTCTCCGATAATGCGGGTAAATATTCCCAACGATCTACACTGGCATTATAACGTTCACAATTTGATGTTGCCATTTCATTGGCATAGTGATCACCATCAATATCATTTAGCTCACAAACGCCACCAACGGCATACAAAAAATTATTGCCCATGGCATTTAAAGAGAAACGACAACGATCAGCCTGTATGGGAGCAATAGTTTTCCATTTGTCCTTGGTGGGACAATAGCGAAAACCGAAAGGATGTATATATTCCTTTAAACAAACATCATATGAACCGCCAACAATATAAAGATCATTGCCCAAGACAGCTGTGCCATAATTGCCTGCAGATAGGTTTTAAGAGATTTTTGTTAATTTTAAACACTGAATATAGAAAAATGTACTTACATTGTTCTATATGTGGAATCACAGTTAAATCTTCCCATTTGCCTACCGAGGGCAAATAACAACTTATTTGATTAGTTAAACCATTTGTTTCGAAGCCTCCAATTTTAACTAAAGCCAATTCCATGCCGCGCGAATTGGTTAAGACACTTAAAGATATCACTTCTTCATTTTCAGTATTTAATTTATTCAACTGATTTTGCTTTATAACCTCGCTCTTTATAATATCCACATACTGTTGCGAATCTTCTTCGGCAGATTCAGCATTCGATAGTAGAGTATTGAGTGCATTGGTTTCGATCTGATTGAAACGCACTTTGGCAAATAGCATTCTAGCCAATTCGCTCTTTAGCCTGGACTCCAGACAATATTGCAGTGTTATTTGTAATACTCTCTCCTCTGAACAGTCGACGGGATAATTACATGAGAGTATATACTCCAACTGATCCCATGTTAGATTTATTAAATCCGGAGTTTGTGAGAATTCATCAAGACGGGCACAAATAAAACGATACGTTTTTCGTTTAAGCGCATCTAGCGCATAAAGATCGGCCAGAGCGGCTATAGCTACACAATTTTCTAAATCAATTTGAGATTCTAAATAATTCGAACAGGCCTCAATGACGGCTTTCATTTGAACGTGTGTTGAAACGGAGAGTACATCTTGTATGTTATTACGATCCAATTCCAGTTTAGAGGTGTAGGCATATTCGATTAATAACTCTATGCCACGAGCATTAACACCATTTAATTTGATTTCGGACTGTCTAGCCTCACGCATGGCATCGGTAAACATAGCGCAAAAATAATCGCTACAGGCAGCTAAAACAACACGATGGGCCTGAATTAAGAAAAGAAATGTGGGAAATTTGATTAGATATTAAAGTGATTGATACGAATTTTTAACCGAAGGCTATGTATAGACAGACGGTTATCAGTTAGTTCATAGTTAAAATATAATTTTTGTAATACTATTTCCATTTTTCAATTTTCTTTCTCTGATAGTTCTATTTACCTTAAACGTTTTACCCTCAACTATGAGGGTAACATCAAACAGTTTGTCTGAACATCTTAAGGCGTTCAGACCCTGCAATAGAGCCTCTGAGTGAGAGGTTAACATAAAATTTGGCTGTTGTGTGCGTAAGAAAGTAGGTGGTGTTGTATTATTATCTCCCCTTTTAATAGGTGTCGAAGTTCTGTAACGTTGTTCGGAGTTATTACGTAATACTGATGCAGCGCCTCCTGCCATTGTTGTTGACCACCGAAGTTAAGCTGATGAAATTTAATTTGTATTTATAAACATGTGCTTAGATTGTTTTTAAACACTTGTAACCTAAAATATAAAAGTAATAACATTATTAAGGAGGATTAAGTCAGAAATGTGATGTCATAAAAATTTTACATATAAAATCTAAATAATGTGCAATTTTTGCTTATCACCTCGTCGGGCCTTTTCCTTCAATTTCCAAGGTTGGCAATTCCCTTATGACGCTAATCTCGTAAAGTAAACAAACAAGAAAAAAAAAACAATATTGACCCACTTTGTAGTCAAACACAATTTGTTTATTTCTTTATCAATTTTCTAAAGGCAGGTCAATAATCTCTTACTACTTATCGTTACGTTTTGTTTTTTTGCTATTGTAAATTAATATTCAATTATGTTTTTTGTTTATAATTTTTTTGTTTACTTTATGCAATGTACAAAAAAGATAAGAGTAAACTCCATTCGTAATTCAACTCTAGGTGGATAAAGATCGCGCTTCATTGCCATTATCGTTTAAGGATAATACGGCCTGGCCATCCTTTCTCTGCCTTCGAGATTTAGGAGTTTCCCTCTCACATTAGCTTAATGTGTGGCGTCACATAACTGTACCGCGTTACTGTTCTTCGAAGTTTTATGTATTAACCACATGCAATTTGTTCAATAACCTAAAATTTTCATTTATATACGGTGGAGTACAAAACAAATCCCAAAATAGGATTTTGGTGGATTCTAGTAAACTGAGTTAAGTTCGGGAGTTCCGTATTTCTATACTAAGGTATAGGACGAATTGGCCGTTCTTAGACGAGGCTTTTTCTAGGCGTAAGCCGTAATTTCGAGGTCAAATAATTCCTCCTTAGTGGTTTTAATATAGTTAAGGGAGTAACTTAAACAACAAACAAAATTATATTCAATTATTAACAAAAGGTTTTTATAATTTTTTGTTTACTTTATGCAATGGACAAAAGAGATAAGAGTAATAATCCCCGAAAAAAGAAAATATTTATCGAAGTTTATACCTATGTGCCGTAATAATTTTTTTTCTTTCGTCACTTATTACTTGCAAAATTTATTAACTATTTTATTAACTCCATCTTAACCACCACCAACATTTCACTTACCGAGTTCTTTAATCTTTTATCTTCGTTTTCCTCCTTCCTTTAATCAATCAAATTCAACACAACCAACGTACATTCGTTGACATCTGCTTTAGAGATTTTGCTTGGCACTTTGCAATTTTGCTGGCTGCACGAAAACAAATTTTACTTATTTAATAAGTCTAAAATATGTGAACTATTTTTAATATTTACTAAAATTCTTTTTATCTAAAAGAATTAATAAATTAAATGCCAAATTATTGTACAAAAATAGAAATTTTGTCAAATGGTTGTTCATGAGAAAATTTTGACATTTCTATACGATGGAAAAAATTAAAGAATATTACGAAAGATAAAAAGAAAAAAAGATATAAAAGGTGTAATAGAAAGAATGGTAAAAAAATAATAAAATAGAGCTACCAACTCTTTTAAAGCTTTTTATGTGAATTTTTCCGTTCCCATCACATATACAGTGGCGAGCAAAACTGGATACATGTTTAGCTAATAAGACTTAAAAATGCTATAAAACCCATAAAATAAAGGAAAAATAATAAAGTTTTCAATTTTAAATATTCAGTAAAGCAATATAAAAAGAAAACAAAATTAAATTCATGATAATTAAATATTAATCTAAAAATTAAAACATATTTATAAATAAAGTCGAAGTATCCAGTTTTGCACGTTTTAAAAAAATTTTGATTTTTAATATTTTGTGCAAAGTCCTTTTGCTTTTATGACACTTTTTATACGTTTAGGCGTACTTTTGACCAAGGTCTCAATGGTCCGGTGCGGAATACTAGACCACTCCGTTTGTACTCTCGACCAAAGTTCTTTAAGATTTCTTGGTGCATTATCGAATTGCACAAGACGTTTTTTTTAACAAAGCCCATAAATTTTCAATTGGATTGATTTCCGGGCATTGAGTTGACTATTGCATCGTTTGAAAATTCTGCGCTGAAAGCCAATTCTTTACGATTTTTGCCGTATGCTTCGGATCCCCATCCTGTTGGAGTATAACCTCTGACTCTGGATATGCACATTCTTCCACAAAATCTGGAATATTGGATTGAAAATGCTCAAATAATCCTCCTTTTTCATTATAGCATCTAATTTTACTAAAGAACCGAGATTCTACCAAGTGAAACAAGCCCACACAATCAGACTACCACCCGCTTGTTTCACTCTTTTGTTTTACTTGGCGCTTTTTTAAGCTTTCATAAGGGCGGTGCCAGTAATATTCCTTGCCATCAGTATAGTTTTCGTTTCATCGGACCATATAACCCTTTTCCAGTCATCAACACTCCAATTTTTGTGGTTCTTGCTAAATTTAAGACGATCCTTCACACTTTTTTCTGATAACGCTGGTGTTTTCTGCTTTACGGCTGATATAAGGCCAATTCTACGAAGAGCTCCCCGGACTGCCCATTCACTTAAGGACTTATTTATGGCGACTATAGCCTGTTTTTTGTATTTTTACCTGTTTGGATGTCAATAAACGCTCCATAGTTCTGGCATCTCTCTCCGAAAGCAAACACGATCGACATTTCTTAACTTCTGGTGTGCTCATATTTTTCTTTTTCGCACTTGTAGCACTCTTCGGTGGCAAATTCCTAACTTCTTGGCAATTTGACGAGCACAGTAATTATTTTTTGTCATTTCGACCATTTGGTTTCCCAATAAACTTAATATTTTTCTAATTAAAACTAGAAAATTAAAATATTTGCAAAAAAATTACAAATATGACTCAAAAATGGTAACTGTTTGTTTTGATGCTTTCTTCAAAGGTAAATTAAGTAGAAGTACTCAAATTCATTGTTATTTTTAAATTTACTTGTGTTGCTAGATTAATTAAATTTAAACGTGCAAAAGTGGATACATAGACTTTTTTAATAAAATTAGCTAAAACTTGAGATAAAGTTTCAATATTCGCGAATTTTCTATTGTTTTATTTTCTTATTCTTCCATTGCTTATTTTAAAACCAATATAAAATTATTGTTTAATATTTTCTGGATTTTATTGGGCTTTTAACATACACTTGATTGATATGTATCCAGTTTTGCTCGCCACTGTATACCTATATACATAATAAATAAACAAAACGGGAAAAATTTATATATGCGAAAATTTTTCCGGATATGGAACGATCCGATTTTCCATAGCACTTTTGAAAATTACCTAATCGTATATAACTCATGAATTAAAGATATCGGAAATTCAACTCGAATGTGTTTTGCGCATATGCAAATCTTTCTGTGAACGTTTTTCGCGATTGGCTCATAATTTGGCCATAGCACCCATAGAAAGCCCTATTGGCACGTATATGTTTTGTATACAAAATTTATAAAATATAAATTGCTATACATATTCGACGTGCTAATAAAAAATTAACGTATAGGTGAAGGGTATTTAAGATTCGGCATTGACGAATATAGCTCTCTAACTTGTTATAATAGCAAATTCAGTTTTTGGTCTGGATTAAATTCCGCATTAAAGAACTTAGCCTCCACAGAGGTTTTTTTAATTATCTGGCATCACTGTTGTCTACATGACGTTCTATGTGGACGTCATTTTCGGAGAAGAAGAAAATGTCAAGAAAGATGTTTTGTTTTTATAACATTGTAACGGAAATAGCAAAATAATTGTGAAACAATTCAAAAATTTATTGTTGTAAATAATTAAAAAATATGTATGTTGAATAATAAAAATTATGCAATTCTACAAAGTGTATTTTGGTATTATTTGAACAGTTGTAGTCATTTTATATAGTGCGTCTTAGCTAAACATATTTCTACATAAAATGACACCTTCCATATCCTTATGTTTAACACCTGGATTAATATTTAAATGTTTATTAGATGATAATGGTCAATTTAATAACATTTATAAAATTGCTTACTTTGAAGCAGAGGTAATAATTTAAATTATTATTTTGCCTAACGGATTTTTTCATAACAGATTATGTAAATAATTGTAAACTCGCGATGTTACAGAGGCTCAAATCTGAACAAAAAACAATTTTTAAAAATTTTGCAAAAAGTCAATTATGAAAATTTTTTTAATTCGTCTTGGAATAGTAATAAAAACTTTAAATGTTGCGATTTTTTCAATACATTGTAAGTTGACAACATCCACAGAAAGTACTAAAAATATACTACTACTTTTTACAACCAAGCAAAGTATATAAATAAAGTAGCATCACTTGAACAGCTGACTATTTTTTTTAAACTAGATAAATAAAGCAAATTGTCAAAGTTTGTTTTGAAAATTGTTAACATTGTTTACGTCGCCATTTTTAAATTGTGTTTTGCTATTTGTTAAAATTTGTGAAAAGTTGAAAAAGTGAATTAAAAGTGGTTTTAAATTAGTTTAAAAGTGTAATAAATTGTATAATATATAATAATATAATTAAATTGTTAATATTTTAACTTAAAAGTAATATTTTTTATTTATGTTTTGTTCACATTGTTTTTCAAGGAAATTTTATTTTGACACAATCTTAAATTTTCCAAAAACAAAATACATGTGGTTGTTGTAGATGTTGTTGTACAACAAGAGATGTCGCTACTTTATTAATATACTTTGCAACCAAGTGTATTCTCAAACCAAGACGTCCGTCCAGTTAGCAACGAAAGATAGCAACGGCAGAGAAAATTTTGGGAATTAAGTGGCAACACCACAGGGGAAAATAAATTGCTTAGCTAATAAAAAATACCATGGAAAACTCAATGGAAAGAGATGGGAAACACAAAATGGAATCGAGATTATATATAGTCTTGGAACTATAGTTCCTTGTAAAATTAGATTCCTCTAAAAATCGTTGCTGGTGAACTGTAATCGTTGCTGGTGAACTGTATAGGATCTAGCGAGTGTCGCGCCAAAAACTCTTTGGAATATGTTAGGAGACATGGTAAGGAGTGAAAAAATCCTTCCGTGCAAAAAATCGGTAGAGCAGATCCTTGGAAAATTGGCTTCTTCCAAAATGGTCAGTAAAATCGTTGCTGGTGAACTGTATAGGATCTAGCGAGTGTCGCGCCAAAAACTCTTTGGAATATGTTAGGAGACATGGTAAGGATTGAAAAAATCCTTCCGTGCAAAAAATCGGTAGAGCAGATCCTTGGAAAATTGGCTTCCTCCAAAATGGTCAGTAAAATCGTTGCTGGTAAACTATGTAGGATCTAGCGAGTGTCGCGCCAAAAACTCCTTGGATTATGGTAGGAGACATGGTAAGGATTGAAAAAATCCTTCCGTGCAAAAAATCGGTAGAGCAGATCCTTGGAAAATTGGCTTCCTCCAAAATGGTCAGTAAAATCGTTGCTGGTAAACTATGTAGGATCTAGCGAGTGTCGCGCCAAAAACTCCTTGGATTATGGTAGGAGACATGGTAAGGATTGAAAAAATCCTTCCGTGCAAAAAATCGGTAGAGCAAATCCTTGGAAAATTGGCTTCCTCCAAAATGGTCAGTAAAATCGTTGCTGGTAAACTATGTAGGATCTAGCGAGTGTCGCGCCAAAAACTCCTTGGATTATGGTAGGAGACATGGTAAGGATTGAAAAAATCCTTCCGTGCAAAAAATCGGTAGAGCAAATCCTTGGAAAATTGGCTTCCTCCAAAATGGTCAGTAAAATCGTTGCTGGTAAACTATGTAGGATCTAGCGAGTGTCGCGCCAAAAACTCCTTGGATTATGGTAGGAGACATGGTAAGGATTGAAAAAATCCTTCCGTGCAAAAAATCGGTAGAGCAAATCCTTGGAAAATTGGCTTCCTCCAAAATGGTCAGTAAAATCGTTGCTGGTAAACTATGTAGGATCTAGCGAGTGTCGCGCCAAAAACTCCTTGGATTATGGTAGGAGACATGGTAAGGATTGAAAAAATCCTTCCGTGCAAAAAATCGGTAGAGCAGATCCTTGGAAAATTGGCTTCCTCCAAAATGGTCAGTAAAATCGTTGCTGGTAAACTATGTAGGATCTAGCGAGTGTCGCGCCAAAAACTCCTTGGATTATGGTAGGAGACATGGTAAGGATTGAAAAAATCCTTCCGTGCAAAAAATCGGTAGAGCAAATCCTTGGAAAATTGGCTTCCTCCAAAATGGTCAGTAAAATCGTTGCTGGTAAACTATGTAGGATCTAGCGAGTGTCGCGCCAAAAACTCCTTGGATTATGGTAGGAGACATGGTAAGGATTGAAAAAATCCTTCCGTGCAAAAAATCGGTAGAGCAAATCCTTGGAAAATTGGCTTCCTCCAAAATGGTCAGTAAAATCGTTGCTGGTAAACTATGTAGGATCTAGCGAGTGTCGCGCCAAAAACTCCTTGGATTATGGTAGGAGACATGGTAAGGATTGAAAAAATCCTTCCGTGCAAAAAATCGGTAGAGCAAATCCTTGGAAAATTGGCTTCCTCCAAAATGGTCAGTAAAATCGTTGCTGGTAAACTATGTAGGATCTAGCGAGTGTCGCGCCAAAAACTCCTTGGATTATGGTAGGAGACATGGTAAGGATTGAAAAAATCCTTCCGTGCAAAAAATCGGTAGAGCAAATCCTTGGAAAATTGGCTTCCTCCAAAATGGTCAGTAAAATCGTTGCTGGTAAACTATGTAGGATCTAGCGAGTGTCGCGCCAAAAACTCCTTGGATTATGGTAGGAGACATGGTAAGGATTGAAAAAATCCTTCCGTGCAAAAAATCGGTAGAGCAGATCCTTGGAAAATTGGCTTCCTCCAAAATGGTCAGTAAAATCGTTGCTGGTAAACTATGTAGGATCTAGCGAGTGTCGCGCCAAAAACTCCTTGGATTATGGTAGGAGACATGGTAAGGATTGAAAAAATCCTTCCGTGCAAAAAATCGGTAGAGCAAATCCTTGGAAAATTGGCTTCCTCCAAAATGGTCAGTAAAATCGTTGCTGGTAAACTATGTAGGATCTAGCGAGTGTCGCGCCAAAAACTCCTTGGATTATGGTAGGAGACATGGTAAGGATTGAAAAAATCCTTCCGTGCAAAAAATCGGTAGAGCAAATCCTTGGAAAATTGGCTTCCTCCAAAATGGTCAGTAAAATCGTTGCTGGTAAACTATGTAGGATCTAGCGAGTGTCGCGCCAAAAACTCCTTGGATTATGGTAGGAGACATGGTAAGGATTGAAAAAATCCTTCCGTGCAAAAAATCGGTAGAGCAAATCCTTGGAAAATTGGCTTCCTCCAAAATGGTCAGTAAAATCGTTGCTGGTAAACTATGTAGGATCTAGCGAGTGTCGCGCCAAAAACTCCTTGGATTATGGTAGGAGACATGGTAAGGATTGAAAAAATCCTTCCGTGCAAAAAATCGGTAGAGCAAATCCTTGGAAAATTGGCTTCCTCCAAAATGGTCAGTAAAATCGTTGCTGGTAAACTGTATAGGATCTAGCGAGTGTCGCGCCAAAAACTCTTTGGAATATGTTAGGAGACATGGTAAGGATTGAAAAAATCCTTCCGTGCAAAAAATCGGTAGAGCAGATCCTTGGAAAATTGGCTTCCTCCAAAATGGTCAGTAAAATCGTTGCTGGTAAACTATGTAGGATCTAGCGAGTGTCGCGCCAAAAACTCCTTGGATTATGGTAGGAGACATGGTAAGGATTGAAAAAATCCTTCCGTGCAAAAAATCGGTAGAGCAAATCCTTGGAAAATTGGCTTCCTCCAAAATGGTCAGTAAAATCGTTGCTGGTAAACTATGTAGGATCTAGCGAGTGTCGCGCCAAAAACTCTTGGAATATGTTAGGAGACATGGTAAGGATTGAAAAAATCCTTCCGTGCAAAAAATCGGTAGAGCAGATCCTTGGAAAATTGGCTTCCTCCAAAATGGTCAGTAAAATCGTTGCTGGTAAACTGTATAGGATCTAGCGAGTGTCGCGCCAAAAACTCTTTGGAATATGTTAGGAGACATGGTAAGGATTGAAAAAATCCTTCCGTGCAAAAAATCGGTAGAGCAAATCCTTGGAAAATTGGCTTCCTCCAAAATGGTCAGTAAAATCGTTGCTGGTAAACTATGTAGGATCTAGCGAGTGTCGCGCCAAAAACTCCTTGGATTATGGTAGGAGACATGGTAAGGATTGAAAAAATCCTTCCGTGCAAAAAATCGGTAGAGCAGATCCTTGGAAAATTGGCTTCCTCCAAAATGGTCAGTAAAATCGTTGCTGGTAAACTGTATAGGATCTAGCGAGTGTCGCGCCAAAAACTCTTTGGAATATGTTAGGAGACATGGTAAGGATTGAAAAAATCCTTCCGTGCAAAAAATCGGTAGAGCAGATCCTTGGAAAATTGGCTTTCCTCCAAAATGGTCAGTAAAATCGTTGCTGGTAAACTGTATAGGATCTAGCGAGTGTCGCGCCAAAAACTCTTTGGAATATGTTAGGAGACATGGTAAGGATTGAAAAAATCCTTCCGTGCAAAAAATCGGTAGAGCAGATCCTTGGAAAATTGGCTTCTTCCAAAATGGTCAGTAAAATCGTTGCTGGTGAACTGTATAGGATCTAGCGAGTGTCGCGCCAAAAACTCTTGGAATATGTTAGGAGACATGGTAAGGATTGAAAAAATCCTTCCGTGCAAAAAATCGGTAGAGCAGATCCTTGGAAAATTGGCTTCCTCCAAAATGGTCAGTAAAATCGTTGCTGGTAAACTAGTATAGGATCTAGCGAGTGTCGCGCCAAAAACTCTTTGGAATATGTTAGGAGACATGGTAAGGATTGAAAAAATCCTTCCGTGCAAAAAAATCGGTAGAGCAATCCTTGGAAAATTGGCTTCCTCCAAAATGGTCAGTAAAATCGTTACTGGTAAACTATGTAGGATCTAGCGAGTGTCGCGCCAAAAACTCCTTGGATTATGGTAGGAGACATGGTAAGGATTGAAAAAATCCTTCCGTGCAAAAAATCGGTAGAGCAGATCCTTGGAAAATTGGCTTCCTCCAAAATGGTCAGTAAAATCGTTGCTGGTAAACTATGTAGGATCTAGCGAGTGTCGCGCCAAAAACTCCTTGGATTATGGTAGGAGACATGGTAAGGATTGAAAAAATCCTTCCGTGCAAAAAATCGGTAGAGCAAATCCTTGGAAAATTGGCTTCCTCCAAAATGGTCAGTAAAATCGTTGCTGGTAAACTATGTAGGATCTAGCGAGTGTCGCGCCAAAAACTCCTTGGATTATGGTAGGAGACATGGTAAGGATTGAAAAAATCCTTCCGTGCAAAAAATCGGTAGAGCAAATCCTTGGAAAATTGGCTTCCTCCAAAATGGTCAGTAAAATCGTTGCTGGTAAACTGTATAGGATCTAGCGAGTGTCGCGCCAAAAACTCTTTGGAATATGGTAGGAGACATGGTAAGGATTGAAAAAATCCTTCCGTGCAAAAAATCGGTAGAGCAGATCCTTGGAAAATTGGCTTCCTCCAAAATGGTCAGTAAAATCGTTGCTGGTAAACTGTATAGGATCTAGCGAGTGTCGCGCCAAAAACTCTTTGGAATATGGTAGGAGACATGGTAAGGATTGAAAAAATCCTTCCGTGCAAAAAATCGGTAGAGCAAATCCTTGGAAAATTGGCTTCCTCCAAAATGGTCAGTAAAATCGTTGCTGGTAAACTATGTAGGATCTAGCGAGTGTCGCGCCAAAAACTCCTTGGATTATGGTAGGAGACATGGTAAGGATTGAAAAAATCCTTCCGTGCAAAAAATCGGTAGAGCAGATCCTTGGAAAATTGGCTTCCTCCAAAATGGTCAGTAAAATCGTTGCTGGTAAACTGTATAGGATCTAGCGAGTGTCGCGCCAAAAACTCTTTGGAATATGTTAGGAGACATGGTAAGGATTGAAAAAATCCTTCCGTGCAAAAAATCGGTAGAGCAGATCCTTGGAAAATTGGCTTCCTCCAAAATGGTCAGTAAAATCGTTGCTGGTAAACTATGTAGGATCTAGCGAGTGTCGCGCCAAAAACTCCTTTGGATTATGGTAGGAGACATGGTAAGGATTGAAAAAATCCTTCCGTGCAAAAAATCGGTAGAGCAGATCCTTGGAAAATTGGCTTCTTCCAAAATGGTCAGTAAAATCGTTGCTGGTGAAACTGTATAGGATCTAGCGAGTGTCGCGCCAAAAACTCTTTGGAATATGTTAGGAGACATGGTAAGGATTGAAAAAATCCTTCCGTGCAAAAAATCGGTAGAGCAGATCCTTGGAAAATTGGCTTCCTCCAAAATGGTCAGTAAAATCGTTGCTGGTAAACTATGTAGGATCTAGCGAGTGTCGCGCCAAAAACTCCTTGGAATTATGGTAGGAGACATGGTAAGGATTGAAAAAATCCTTCCGTGCAAAAAATCGGTAGAGCAAGATCCTTGGAAAATTGGCTTCCTCCAAAATGGTCAGTAAAATCGTTGCTGGTAAACTATGTAGGATCTAGCGAGTGTCGCGCCAAAAACTCCTTGGATTATGGTAGGAGACATGGTAAGGATTGAAAAAATCCTTCCGTGCAAAAAATCGGTAGAGCAAATCCTTGGAAAATTGGCTTCCTCCAAAATGGTCAGTAAAATCGTTGCTGGTAAACTATGTAGGATCTAGCGAGTGTCGCGCCAAAAACTCCTTGGATTATGGTAGGAGACATGGTAAGGATTGAAAAAATCCTTCCGTGCAAAAAATCGGTAGAGCAGATCCTTGGAAAATTGGCTTCCTCCAAAATGGTCAGTAAAATCGTTGCTGGTAAACTATGTAGGATCTAGCGAGTGTCGCGCCAAAAACTCCTTGGATTATGGTAGGAGACATGGTAAGGATTGAAAAAATCCTTCCGTGCAAAAAATCGGTAGAGCAAATCCTTGGAAAATTGGCTTCCTCCAAAATGGTCAGTAAAATCGTTGCTGGTAAACTGTATAGGATCTAGCGAGTGTCGCGCCAAAAACTCTTTGGAATATGGTAGGAGACATGGTAAGGATTGAAAAAATCCTTCCGTGCAAAAAATCGGTAGAGCAGATCCTTGGAAAATTGGCTTCCTCCAAAATGGTCAGTAAAATCGTTGCTGGTAAACTGTATAGGATCTAGCGAGTGTCGCGCCAAAAACTCCTTGGAATATGTTAGGAGACATGGTAAGGATTGAAAAAATCCTTCCGTGCAAAAAATCGGTAGAGCAAATCCTTGGAAAATTGGCTTCCTCCAAAATGGTCAGTAAAATCGTTGCTGGTAAACTATGTAGGATCTAGCGAGTGTCGCGCCAAAAACTCCTTGGATTATGGTAGGAGACATGGTAAGGATTGAAAAAATCCTTCCGTGCAAAAAATCGGTAGAGCAGATCCTTGGAAAATTGGCTTCCTCCAAAATGGTCAGTAAAATCGTTGCTGGTAAACTGTATAGGATCTAGCGAGTGTCGCGCCAAAAACTCTTTGGAATATGTTAGGAGACATGGTAAGGATTGAAAAAATCCTTCCGTGCAAAAAATCGGTAGAGCAAGATCCTTGGAAAATTGGCTTCCTCCAAAATGGTCAGTAAAATCGTTGCTGGTAAACTGTATAGGATCTAGCGAGTGTCGCGCCAAAAACTCCTTTGGATTATGGTAGGAGACATGGTAAGGATTGAAAAAATCCTTCCGTGCAAAAAATCGGTAGAGCAAATCCTTGGAAAATTGGCTTCCTCCAAAATGGTCAGTAAAATCGTTGCTGGTAAACTGTATAGGATCTAGCGAGTGTCGCGCCAAAAACTCTTGGATATGGTAGGAGACATGGTAAGGATTGAAAAAATCCTTCCGTGCAAAAAATCGGTAGAGCAGATCCTTGGAAAATTGGCTTCCTCCAAAATGGTCAGTAAAATCGTTGCTGGTAAACTGTATAGGATCTAGCGAGTGTCGCGCCAAAAACTCTTTGGAATATGTTAGGAGACATGGTAAGGATTGAAAAAAATCCTTCCGTGCAAAAAATCGGTAGAGCAAGATCCTTGGAAAATTGGCTTCCTCCAAAATGGTCAGTAAAATCGTTGCTGGTAAACTATGTAGGATCTAGCGAGTGTCGCGCCAAAAACTCCTTGGATTATGGTAGGAGACATGGTAAGGATTGAAAAAATCCTTCCGTGCAAAAAATCGGTAGAGCAGATCCTTGGAAAATTGGCTTCCTCCAAAATGGTCAGTAAAATCGTTGCTGGTAAACTGTATAGGATCTAGCGAGTGTCGCGCCAAAAACTCTTGGAATATGTTAGGAGACATGGTAAGGATTGAAAAAATCCTTCCGTGCAAAAAATCGGTAGAGCAGATCCTTGGAAAATTGGCTTCCTCCAAAATGGTCAGTAAAAATCGTTGCTGGTAAACTGTATAGGATCTAGCGAGTGTCGCGCCAAAAACTCTTTGGAATATGTTAGGAGACATGTAAGGATTGAAAAAATCCTTCCGTGCAAAAAATCGGTAGAGCAGAATCCTTGGAAAATTGGCTTCCTTCCAAAATGGTCAGTAAAATCGTTGCTGTAACTGTATAGGATCTAGCGAGTGTCGCGCCAAAAACTCTTTGGGATATGTTAGGAGACATGGTAAGGATTGAAAAAATCCTTCCGTGCAAAAAATCGGTAGAGCAGATCCTTGGAAATTGGCTTCCTCCAAAATGGTCAGTAAAATCGTTGCTGGTAAACTGTATAGGATCTAGCGAGTGTCGCGCCAAAAACTCTTGGAATATGTTAGGAGACATGGTAAGGATTGAAAAAATCCTTCCGTGCAAAAAATCGGTAGAGCAGATCCTTGGAAAATTGGCTTCCTCCAAAATGGTCAGTAAAATCGTTGCTGGTAAACTGTATAGGATCTAGCGAGTGTCGCGCCAAAAACTCCTTGGAATATGATAGGAGACATGTAGGTAAATCCTTCCTAGAAAAAAATCGGTAGAGCAGATCCTTGGAAAATTGGCTTCCTCCAAAATGGTCAGTAAAATTGTTGCTGGTAAATTATACAGGTTCTAAGAAGTGTCGCGCAAAATACTCCTTGGAATATGGATTAAAAGTATTAAGGATTAAAATCCTTCCGTGCAATATATCTACCGACTAGATACTTGGGAAGGGAAAGTCGATAAGTTAAAATTGTAAAAGTCAAGAGTCGACTTTTCATGCACATACTGCAAAACGTCGAAAGTCGATGTTTTATTTTATTTATGGAAGCTGCAGCGTCGTATTTTTTAGTATAAGTAAAGAAAAAACAGAGTTGCATTACTAAAGTAATTAGATTTTGAGTAGATTTTGCCGAAATCTACTTACGAAGTATATTTTGTTTGCTAAGGGAAATCTAGTTAAAATCAAATAGATTTGGTTCGAAATCTCATAAATGCTAGATTTCATAGTGGTGTAATTGGGCTATTACACTTATTTTTTGACATTAAAGAAGGTTTAATCTTCACCTTCGTGAGAAGAATATATATAAGTTTGTCATTCCGTTTGTAAATTCCGAAATATAACTCTCCGACCCTATAAAGTATTATATTCTGAATCCTTATAGATGCGGAGTCGATTAAGCCATGTCCGTCTCTGTCTGTCTGTCTGTGAAATCAGTTTTTCTGAAGACCCCACATATCTCTGGATACAAATCTTCAATAATTCTATCAGACATGCAACAACGGAGATATAAGTAAAAACCCGAGACAACCTCTGAAAATTTCTAAAAAAGAAAATTTGTTCATGCTTTGATAAATAAGCAACAACACTGCTTATTCATTGCGTTGTGTATTTTGTTTTTTGATTATTTCGTTTCGTATGTTTGAATGGCTGTGTGTTTCATTGCCATGGTTGTTGTGTTTTTTGTTCTTGGTATATTCAGTTTCGTATGTTTGGATGGCTGTGTGTTTCATTGCCTTGTGTAAATTGTTTTTGTTTCTTGGTGTATTCGTATGTTTGGATGGCTGTTGGTTTCATTGCGTTGTGTATTTTGTGTTGTTTTTCTGTGTACTTCGTTTCGTATGTTTGGATGTCTGTTGGTTTTACTGCCTTGTGTGTTTATTTCGTTTTGCGTTGTTGATATTGTCGGGAAAATTAAATAAATTTAAATTTTATAAAATTGATATTTTTTAAATACACTATGGTGAAGGGTATACAAAATTCGGCACAGCCGAATATAGCACTTTACTTGTTTTTCATGCTTTGATAAATAAGCAACACAACAACACTGCTTATTCATTGGTTGTGTATTTTGTTTTTTTTTTTTTTTTTTTGAGTATTTCGTTCCGTCTGTTTGATGTCTGTGTGTTTCATTGCCTTGTGTATATTGTTTTTGTTTTTGGTGTATTCAGTTTCGTATGTTTGGATGTCTGTTTGTTTCATTGCCTTGTATATATTGTTTTGTTTTCTTGGTGTATCAGTTTCGTAGTTTGGATGTCTGTTTGTTTTACTGCCTTTGTGTATGTTGTTTTTTGTGTTTATTTCGTTTAGCGTTGTTGTTGTTCATTTTGTTTTGCTATTGCTATAATAATGATATAGTCGGAAAATAAAATTAAAATAAATGTTAAAATTTATATTTTTTAAATACACTATGGTGAAGGGTATATAAGATTCAGCACAGCCGAATATAACACTCTTACTTGTTTTTTCTTATTTTGTTTGACAAATTAGAAAAAAATATGAGGTACATTTCATTTTATTAAATAATTGCATTAACATTTTTTTTAAGTCAACTTTTCAATGTTTTCCTATATTAAATTTTGTCGATATTTTGATATTTGTCTTTTTTCTTGTAAAGCGTCGTATTTTTTAAGATTATTTAGAATAAACAGAGCTCTACTAAAAACCACTAGATTTGCTCAAAACACATAGATTTGTCGAATATTGACATGGGGTGGTAATGTGGATTTAGGCAAAACTAGTTGAAATCATGTATTTGCCATACGTTTCTGACATATCCAAATCTACTTATACTCTATTTATAGCGAAATCTAGTACTTATGAGATTTCGAGCAAACCTAGTTGATTTTAACTAGATTTCCCCATTCAAACAAAATCTTCTTCATTAGTAGATTTTGGCAAAATCTAGTAAAAATAAAATGCAACTCTGTTTTTTCCTAAATAATACTAAAAAAATACACAAGAAAAAGAAAAAAAAAACAAACAAGAAAAATCAAAATGTCGACAAAATTTTAATAAATTGGAAACATGAATGAAAAGATAATTTAAAATAGAAGGTAATGTCTATTTAAATATCTATTTTTTTATTCTAAATGAAATTCAAGTAAATTTTCCATATTTCCTTCTAATTTTCATATTAAACACAATTTGGAGAATATATAGAAAAAATTAAATCTTCCTAAATGTCAAAAATACGAAGTGTAAACAGTAAAGATTTGAAGAAAGATTTCGATGTAGTGTAAATGGGGTATGATCTACTAGATTTCATTTATATGCAACTCTGTGTTGTGTCTCGGATAAAGAAATACAATTATAGGCTATCCATTTAAATTGAATGTTTTTGTCGAAAAATTACATTTATTTTCGAAAAAAAAAATAAAAAATTATAAATTTTAAATTGGTGTCATTTAAGAAATAAGAATAATTCTATATACTATTCAGTGGAAACACCTTGAAGGCAAATCTAGTAGATTTCTATCCAGTGGAAACATAGCATTAGACTTCAATCCAAATCTAGATTTTTCCATAAAAAAATTTAGTTCGAAATTTTATCTGGTAGTTTTTAGTAGGCAAAAATCAAAATATCGACAAAATTTAATAATAGGAAAACATTAATGAAAAGTTGATTTAAAAACAAGTAAGAGTGCTATATCGGCTGTGCCGAATCTTATATACCCTTCACCACAGTGTATTTAAAAAATATCACATTCTATAAAATTTTAATTTATTTCATTTTCCCGTTAATATCATTATTATAGCAATAGCAAAACGAACAACAATGCTAAACGAAATAAACACACAAAAAAAACAAATACACATGGCAGTAAAACCAACAGACATCCAAACATACGAAACGAAATACACAAAAAACAAAAACAAAATACACAAGGCAATTAAACCAACAGACATCCAAATATACGAAACTGAATACACCAAAAAAAACAAAACCAATATACACAAGGCAATGAAACATACGAAACGAAATACTCAAAAAAAAGCAAAAACAAAATACATGAAACCAACTGACATCCAACATACGAAACTGAATGCACCAAAAACAAAAACAATATACACAAGGCAATGAAACACACAGCCATCCAAACATATGAAACGAAATACTCAATGAATAAGCAGTGTTGTTGTTCCTTATATTAATACATGAAAAAATTGTCTTTTTTATGAAATTTTCAGAGGTTGTCTCGGATTTTTGCTCATATCTCCGGTATTTATGGACCGACTTGCTGATTTTAAATAGCGATCTTCCCGAAAGCATGTCTAACAGAATTATTGAAGATTCGGATCTCGCCGATATCTGGGGTCCTCTAAAAACTGATTTCAACAAACATACAGACAGAGAGACGGACAGACAGACAGACAGAGATGGCTTAAGCGACTTCGCTATCTATAAGGATCCAGAATATATACTTTATAGGGTCGGAAAATTATATTATAGAAATTACAAACGGAATGACAAATATATACCCTTCTCACGAAGGTGAAGGGTATAAAAAAGTTAATGCAATTATTTAATATAAGTGAAAATATATCTCTTTTTTTTTCAAATTTTTTATGTCAAACAAAATATGGAGAAATATTAGGAAAAATTTAACTTTTTTTAAAGTCAAAAAATATTAAGTGTAATAGCCCATTTACACCACTATGAAATCTAGTACTTATGAGATTTCGAGACAAATCTGTTTTTTAACTAGATTTCCCATACCAAACAAATATACTCGAAGTAGATTTCGTTGGTTGCAACTCTGTTTTTTCGTAATACTAAAAATACGACGCTGCAACTTCCATAATTAAAATAAAACATCGACTTTCGTCGTTTTGCAATATGTGCATGAAAAGTCGACTCTTCGACTTTTACAATTTTCACTTATCGACTTTCCACCTTCCCAAGTATCTAGTCGGTAGATATATTGCACGGAAGGATTTTTTAATCCTTAATACTTTAATCCATATTCCAAGGAGTATTTTGCGCGACACATCTTAGAACCTGTATAATTTACCAGCAACAATTTTACTGACCTTTTGGAGGAATCTAATTTTCCAAGGATCTGCTCTACCGATTTTCTGCACAGAAGGATTTTTTCAATCCTTACCATGTCTCCTACCATAATCCAAGGAGTTTTTGGCGCGACACTCGCTAGATCCTATATAGTTTACCAGCAACGATTTTACTGACCATTTTGGAGGAAGCCAATTTTCAAGGATCTGCTCTACCGATTTTTTGCACGAAAGGATTTTTCAATCCTTACCATGTCTCCTACCATAATCCAAGGAGTTTTTGGCGCGACACTCGCTAGATCCTATACAGTTCACCAGCAACGATTTTACTGACCATTTGAAAGAAGCCAATTTTCCAAGGATCTGCTCTACCGATTTTTGCACGGAAGGATTTTTTCAATCCTTACCATGTCTCCTACATAATCCAAGGAGTTTTTGGCGCGACACTCGCTAGATCCTATATAGTTTACCAGCAACGATTTTACTGACCATTTTGGAGGAAGCCAATTTTCCAAGGATCTGCTCTACCGATTTTTTGCACGGAAGGATTTTTTTCAATCCTTACCATGTCTCCTACCATAATCCAAGGAGTTTTTGGCGCGACACTCGCTAGATCCTATACAGTTCACCAGCAACGATTTTACTGACCATTTTGGAGGAAGCCAATTTTCCAAGGATCTGCTCTACCGATCCTTACCATGTCTCCTACCATATTCCAAAGAGTTTTTGGCGCGACACTCGCTAGATCCTATACAGTTCACCAGCAACGATTTTACTGACCATTTTGGAAGAAGCCAATTTTCCAAGGATTGCTCTACCGATTTTTTGCACGGAAGGATTTTTTCAATCCTTACCATGTCTCCTACCATAATCCAAGGAGTTTTTGGCGCGACACTCGCTAGATCCTATATAGTTTACCAGCAACGATTTTACTGACCATTTTGGAGGAAGCCAATTTTCCAAGGATCTGCTCTACCGATTTTTTGCACGGAAGGATTTTTTCAATCCTTACCATGTCTCCTACCATAATCCAAGGAGTTTTTGGCGCGACACTCGCTAGATCCTATACAGTTCACCAGCACGATTTTACTGACCATTTTGGAGGAAGCCAATTTTCCAAGGATCTGCTCTACCGATTTTTTGCACGGAAGGATTTTTTCAATCCTTACCATGTCTCCTACCATATTCCAAGGAGTTTTTGGCGCGACACTCGCTAGATCCTATACAGTTCACCAGCAACGTTTTAGAGGAATCTAATTTTAAGGAACTATAGTTCCAAGACTATATATAGCCTCGATTCCATTTTGTGTTTCCCCATCTCTTTCCATTGAGTTTTCCATGGTATTTTTTATTAGCTAAGCAATTTATTTTTCCCTGTGGTGTTGCCACTTAATTCCCAAAATTTCTCTGCCGTTGCTATGTTTCGTTGCTAACTGGACGGACGTGAATTATTAGGGGGTAAAAAAAAGGGTAAAATCGATGAAGCTTCAAAAAAGTCTCTATAGCTGTTTTACATGGAGACTTTTTTAATTGTGTGCACGGAAGCGTGACGAGTTCCACTTCTTTTAGATGAAAACTTTTTGTCTTCTACTTACAAACTCGCCACGCTTGCGTGTCCACCCCTCAAAAAATCTTATGTAAACCCTATTATAAGTGTAGAAACACAACAAAGTCGGCACCAGCGTTCCAATACCCATTAGTTGCCGTTGAATGACACGCTGTTGAGATAAAATTAATTTTATTTTCTCGGCTTTCATTGTTCTCTCACAACTCAACACTTTTGTAAAAATAAATATTGTAAATATTATCGAACAATCAATTCAAAATATGTATTAACTAGGGATGCCAATCGATACTGCTTTTTAGAAATCCCGGGATTCGGGATTTTTAAATAAATCCCGGAATCCCGATATCGGGATCTCGGGATTTTCGGGATTTCTAAATCCCGAAAATATAAAAAAATCAAAAAATCTTAATAATTTACCGACAAAAATAAAATTTTCTATTTCATATTAATTCAAAGTACATACTTAGAATAAAAATCTTTCCATCCCAGAATAAAAACCTACTTCTGAGAAAAAGCTTCTTTATCTTATAAATATAAAATAATACCCATGATATCCAAATTTACAATGGTTTCCAAATTTACAATTTGATGAAACCTAATATTTAAATAGTATGTGTAATGGGGATCCATACGAGGTATATAAAGGACCTGTACTGCACCTATATATCTCTCCACCTTATATCCCGTGTTCACTAACCCAAATAAGGGAATTATCTTCTCTTGACAGGTTGACTTCTATCAAAGTATATATTAATAAAGTAGCGACATCTCTTGTTGTACAACAACTCTACAAAACCACATGTTTTTGTTTTGGAATAATTTAAGATTGTGTCAAAACAAATTTCCTTGAACAACAATGTGAACAATACATAAATAAAAAATATTACTTTTAAGTTAAAAATATTAACGATTTAATTTATTATTATATATTATACAATTTATTACACTTTTAAACTACTTTAAAAACACTTTTAATTAACTTTTTCAACTTTTCACAAATTTTAACAAATAGCAAAACACTATTTAAAAATGGCGACGTAAACAATGTTAACAATTTTCAAACAAACTTTGACATTTGCTTCATTTATCTAGTTTAAAAAAAAATAGTCAGCTGTTCAAGTGATGCTACTTTATTAATTTACTTTGACTTCTATTATAGATTATAATACACCATTAGATATCCGATAGTATCAATGCCTATTTATTGCCCTTTTTAACCCTTAGTGGGGGTGGTATATTGGGTTTCTACGGAGTACTGCTTTTGTTTTATACTGTCCTTAAATACCCAGATGAAATTTGAAATGATCGGGCTTTGATCCGAGCCCTTTACAAAGCACAGCTTTAAAAAAGAATTATTGTCCACAATTCGCTTACAAGAGAAGTTCCGCAATGAAATTCGCATAAATACATTTTATTTAACCGTAAATTCGTCCTCCAAATTTTATGAGGATCGACTCATATGAAGATTTCCCCAAGCATATTTCAGAAAAAATAGTTTTTTAACAATAAACTGCTAAAATATATCGGAGGCGAGGTATAAATTTATTATGAAAACTAAATTAATTTACTCTCATAACTAGTGTATGGGGTTACATGGTCGGCCTTGTCCGCCTATAATTTCGTACTTGTTATTTTTATATATCCGATAGCATCTATGCCTATTTAGTATAGAAATGAAATTGATATAAGTAAATCCCTGACGAGCCAAAACCTTTACCAAATTTTATGTGGATCGGTTCATAATTGACCCTACCCCTATAAGGTCCCGTTCAAAAAATTACTTTAACGCTCATTACTGGCTTAAAATACGAGTATAGCGATGAAATTATCATAAGTAAGTCCCTGACTAGCCGAAACCTCTCTACCAAATTTTATGTGGATCGGTCCATAATTGACATACCCCCCATATAAGATCCCCTTGAGAAAATGATTAACGCTAATTACTGTCTTAAAAATACGAGTATAGCAGCATGAAATTCGACACACACAAGTTCCATGCGAGCCAAAATCTCTCTATCAAATTTATGTGGATCGGGCCATAATTGACCCCACCCCCCATATAACGTCCCTTTCAAAAAACGTCCTTAACTCTAATTACTTTCTATTATTATTATACTTGAATACGAGTAAAGCAATGAAATTGACATAAGTAAGTCTCTTACAAGCAAAATCATCTCTAGCAAATTGTATGTGGATCGATCCATAATTGACCCTACCCCCACATAAGGTCCCCTCCAGATAAATACTTTAACGCTCATTACTGGCATACAAGTACGAGTGTAGAGATGAAATTTACCATAAGTAAGTTTCTTACTCGCCAAAAGCTAAGAAACTTTATAGGAACGTATAAATCTTCCTACCGGAAAGTGTCGGGAACTGATATTCGATGTAAACATGTTTATATGAACCAAAATTGGTTTAAAAAATTATGAAAATT